>NC_133187.1:47870000-47965000 GCF_049306965.1 Danio rerio | reverse complement strand
AGAGCCACCATGTCGCCCTCTTGTATTTTCCTTTTTTATATTTTTGTAGATACATTATTTCAATAATTCAATATGAACTAAACCCAAAGGTAAGAGATGGTTTTTAAAAAAATACCTTGATTATTTTACATTTATTTATTTAATTATTAAATTTTATTTATTTTTTTGCACTTTTAGTTGACCTATAATATGAAACTGTGCTCATATTCTAACAAAAACCACGACTTTGATGTGAATAATGAAGCTAGACAACTTTAATTTTAAAGTCAGAAATTAGTTTTAAGGAAGTGCGTTCCCGCCTATGAATAAATATTGTCCGGAACGTGCTTTCATATATCTAATAAAATTAAAAGGTTACTTCGCCGATTTACTTCAAATTTATGTCGCAATTCTGACTTTTTTTCTCAGAATTGTGAAAGGTAAACTTAAAATTGCATCCAGTTTAAATATCATAGCAGGATCACCCATACACACTCATTCACTACGGACAATTTAGTTTCTCCGATTCCCCCATAGCACATGAGTTTGGACTTTAGGGGAAACCGGAGCACCTGGAGGAAACCCCAGCGAACATGGGGAGAACATGCAAACTCCACTCAGAAATTCCAACTGACCCAGCCAAGGCTCGAATCAGCGACCTTCTTGCTGTAAGACGACAGCACTACCTACTGCGCCACCGCGCCACCCCTCTTGTATTTTCATTTTTGAAATATTTTCTTAGATACATTACTTCAGTAATTCAATATGAACTAAACCCAAGTTTTTTTTTTTTTTTTTTTTTTTTTTTTACATTTACTGTATTTCAAGTAACACGGTTATTTGTTTATTTATTTAAATTTGTTTGTGGTTTTAGTTGACCTATATTAATCTGATCATGTTCCAACAAAAAACACGACTTTAATGTGAATAATGAACAGCTTTAATTATTAAGCCAGAAATTAAACATATGGAAGCACGTTCACGACAACCAATAGAAAATGGCGAAAACGTGTTTCCGTATATCTAATAAAATTAAAAGGTTACTGCGCCGATTTACCTCAGATTAACATCGCAATTCTGACTTTTTTTCCCCTCAGAATTGTGAAATGTGAACTCGCAATTGTGAGTTTTAAAGTCAGAACTGTGAGGGTTTTCATCCAGTGTAAATATTATAGTCCGATGAATCTCAATAAACATAATTAAAAATCAAATAGGCCTAGCTTGATGTAAAGCACATATATTAATATAAAACTTAAAATACACATTTTATACACATAACTCGCAATTTGGAGATTATATCTAACAATTATGCCTTTTCTACAGAGAAGTAAACCGATAAAAACTCGAAATTGCGAGTTATAAAGTGAGAATGGCGAAATGACGGACTATAAACAGTACGTTAGAGTAACACTGATCTAAATTACAGTAGAATCAGGTCAATTTCGGCAGGTCAGTTTCAAGCAGAGAACAATTAAGCTACGTTTATTGTTGTTCTACTAACGTTATATTATTATTATCATTATTAACATACTACTATTACTATTATTAAACTATAAGGTGTTGTTTATTGCGTCGCAATTTTTAATGCTTCCGTGAAAAACACAAGCGGATCGTTAAATCTGCTCAAATGCAGACACGGAGAGAAACACACAAGACTCTGAAGAGCTGTAATCAAACTGAAGAAAATTTACCGTCTGTAATTGAAAAATTTGCTGTCCTCTTCTCACCTGCAGCCGCTTGTGAAATCAAATGCTCGTCAAAGCAGCGCTGCTGTTAGAACGGCTGTACAACACTGACATCTGGTGGACGGGAAGGCCATTACAGGTAAAATACAATAGGCTTTTATCATACAGGTGTGTAGTTGGTTGTTCAGTTACTTAACAAATAAAGCTATGAAACGTTATTTATTTATTTATTTATTTATTTATTGAATTATTTACTTACCTGAATTCAAATTTTTAAGCTTAATTTAAAGACTAAAGTTGTGATAATCACAACCCACAAAGTATTTTTTATATTTGTTTTATTATGTATTATGAACTTCTAATTTTTGTTTGTGTATACTGAAACATATTTTGAATGTAAATGTTTATTATTATTACTATTATTAATATTACTTAAAATGTTAGTCACATAGGTGTAAATCAACATGGAGGTTACGTTTAATATTGTTTTGTTATGTATTATGTTGTATGTACATTTTAATTATTATTGTACCAACACAAATGAACCTATAAGTGAAAATCCTAGTTCAAATAATATTAGTAGAATAAAATCAGAATACATTTTAATATTTTTTTTAATATTTCGATATATTTTGATTTTATTTCAAACGTATTAAAGGCTCACGAAACCCTCGAGTATTTTTTTAAGACGTTAACAGATTTGTGTGTGTTGAGCATCAGTCAAGACAATGTTAGCAGCTGTCAGCTTTAATTGTGGGGAAAACTGGATAATTTTGAGCTTTTGTCAGCTAATTTCAGCTTCCGGTTTAAAATGATTCTTGGGGCGGATCAAAATCGGTGACGTAGCACAAAACTGCAAGTGCAAAGATGACGCGTCGGTTTCTCAGTATTATTCATAGCTGAGTTTTCTTATCCTATGAGAAGAGCCGGCTTCTTAATTATTCATGACTGCACGTGCTTTCTGAAGGCAAGACACAGACGACAGACCTGCCAGTGCCAAGCTGTGAGACCCTATGTTGATGACCGGGTGAAACCGCGTCCACGGACCCACTGCACACAGTATTTAGCCTTTCATGAAGGGTGATATGTGTTTTTTTTCCATGATCCACGGGGTTTGTTGCATGTTTTTTCCACGCAATGCTGTCAGGGCCGATACAGCAAAGCTGTTCATGTGCAGCAAGTATTTTTGTCGGGAGAGCAGTCCGAGAATGGTGGATGTTGTCTTTTATCAGGAGTTCATTCACATTTAGACACATTGCCATGCTGCTGTGTTTGTCTAAATCCTCCAGATTACCAACAGGGCTTATAGCTGAAATAGACAGGGCAAGAGAACTGCTGCACTGAGTCTGCATTCAGATCTCTGATTCAGACCCGGGGATTGAGGGAAAAGTCCTCAAGGTGTTTATATAAACACGATTATCTTCATAATTATATAAATTGTGGTTATTTGTATATGAAATTACAAACAACAAATGCAGTGTCACCCCGCCGGACCTACGCCACCCAACCCGCTCCGAGCTGGTATCGAACCGGCCACCTTCGGGTGCTCTACTAAGGAGGCTAAAGACCATGGCCTCTAGCGTCTGTCGCTAGAGCACCTTTAGAGGTCAGAGGAGTAAGGTTTACCTGCACAGCACACACTAGCTGGCCTCCGTTACACTCACCCCCCTAAACCTCACTCCCATCCGGGTCACGGCACCAATGTAACCCCACCAGTCCAATGCCACCCAACCTGCTCCGAGCTGGTATCAAACCGGCGACTTTCCGCATGGGAGTCGGGTGCTCTACCAAGGAGGCTAAAGACCATAGCCTCTAGTATCTGTCGCTAGAGCACCTTTAGACGTCAGAGGAGTGAGGTTTACTGCACAGCACACACTAGCTGACCTCCGTTACAGTAGCAGGGCATTAAATTACTGTTTATTTCTTTGCATTTTAACTTTGTAACCTATAAAATCATGCATCTCCTCACGCTAACTGACAACAGTTGTTCACTCCCCTCCTTCTCCCCTGCTGGCCACGCCCACTCCTGCCCTTTGCTTACAGAGCTCCACGCCCATTATGATGCATCTTTTGAAAATAATTCTGAGGTAGACCTGAACCGAAAGTGGGGGTTATCATGACTCTTTGAAAATAAATAGTATTTTTTATTTACATTTTTTTAATGTTAGAAATATTGCGATACATCAGATAAAAGGTGAAGATACATCAAATTCAAACAAACTAGGTTTTAGTTTCAGTTGTTTTTTAAAGCTTGTGTTTAATATTATTGAACATTGATCAGCATGTAAATAAATAGGAGTACATGTGTTGTAGTGCAGAATGCTCTTTATTGTGGGAAACATGATCAGTGTTGTGCAGTGTGTGTGTGTTTCTTGGGCGTCTCGGGTCTGCAGATCTGACTGAATGCACTGAAGATCAGATCCACTCGTCCCCATCAGATCCTCTCAGCTGCCGGACGGAGTTTCCTGAGGGATCGTCACTGCGTCGCCACATCGAGAAACACACACCCACACACACACACACACATCAGATGAGTGAGTGTCAAACACAACATAAAACAATTGTGAATATGAGAAGCTTATAATGAATTGTGTTCATTAAAAAAAAGTATTTAAAAATTAAAAGAAAAGGGGCAAATATATGAGCAATATCACACTCGTAGCAGTGCGATATGGCTGTATATCATTGGCCGCAGGCCGTGTGCCTTAGTGCACCCACCAGTGCCGATATACAGCCACATCGCACTGCTACGAGTGTGATATTGAGTTTATACAACAGTTTGACGGCATAATTGTGTATATAAAAACAAAATCAAACATGGAGAGTCTCAAAAACCCTGTTGTATGAGGAACTACTTTCTTCCGGATTCAAATCATAAGCTGAGAGTTAAACAGTTGAGCAAGCATCTTTTAAACCTTAGAGCTTTAGTGTCTGCTTTTTTGCTGGCTGTATGTGTGCGGAGTAATACACAAAAGGTAAAGAGGCTGTAGGAGTTCTGATATTGCAGAATATCGCACGGCTATCAGCCAATCAGATTTGAGAACCAGACAGAACTGTTGTATAAATTTATATATATATATATATATATATATATATATATATATATATATATATATATATATATATATATATATATATATATATATATATATATATATATATATAAATCAAATTATATGTTCATATCTCAATTATTTTTAACCGATTGTATTTGTGAGAGAACTGGGAAAAGTGTTTAGCTGACTTTAAAAAAGTGAGTAAATACATTGCCTTTTAATTATTAAGTAAATGAACTATGTGGGATGACATGGCGGCTCAGTGGTTAGCACTGTGGCCTCACAGCAGGAAGGTCGCTGGTTCAAGTCCTGGCTGTTCAAGTCCCCGTGTTGGTGTGGGTTTCCTCTGAGTGCTCTGGTTTCCCCCACAATCCAAACACATGCGCTAAAGGGGAACGGATTAACTAAATTAGCCGTAGTGTATAAATGTGTCTGTGAATGAGTGTGTATGGGTGTTTCCCAGTACTGGATTACAGCTGGAAGGGCATCCGCTGTGTGAAACATATGCTATGGTTCATTCCGCTGTGGCGACTCCTGATGAATAAAGGCACTAAGCCGAAGGAAAATGACTGAATGAATGAACTATGTGCATAACTATAAAAATTAAGTCAGCTAAATAGTCTCACATTACAAGTTTACTCCCTTTAAGTAAGGTTAACTTGTTGCTTTTATGCCAATGAGTTCACTCACTTTTTTTAAAGAAAGTAACTTATCGCTTTTTACAGTGAATACATTTTATTTATAATTAATAAGTTTGTTTTTTTTACTTCCCTATTCCTAGATCTTTTCCTATGACTTCAATTCATAGATATATATTTTTCAACATATTTATAAAAAAATTTTAATCGTGTTTCAATGGGTCTGAATGGATCTAAAATATGTAAAACATATGCTTGATTGTGTAAAATAAAATGAAAATGAATTAAATGAAAATAAAAAAAGAAGCTCATTTAATTTAAATGAATCAGACAGCTGGATATATTGGATATACAGTATAATGTTATGAAGTATGAAATAATACTATAATAATAAATAATTATTAATAAATAATCAAATGAATAATTAAATAAATAAAATAAATAACTACAGAATAAATAAATAATTAAATAAATAGATGAAATGAAAACAAAAAAGGATGAAATGAAAATAAAAAAGGTCATTTAATTTGAATGAATACAAACAATCAGACAGCTGGATATACTGGATATACAGTATAATGTTATGAAGTATGAAATAATAATATAATAATAAATAGTTAATAATAAATAAGTAAATAAATAAATAAATAAATAAATAAATAAATAAATAAATAAATAAATAAATAAATAAATAAATAAATAAATTTGCCTTTCAGGACCCTTGAGATTTTTTGTATTTATTTTCATGACAATTAAATTCTGTTAATCAGATCTCAATATAATACATTTCAATATAACTATTTTTTAAGTATTTTGTGATAATGTACCTATTTTTTTCTTATTCATTATCTATTTTTTTTATTAATAAAGCATTTCGTTTTACTAGATGTATAATATAATTCATATAATTCAATAATGTTTTGGCCATTTTCCTGCCTGGTATGTATGGATCTGGTCTGCAAGGATTAAGCAAAGTGAAAGTTATTTAATCTGAATGAATCCGAGCTGGAATCATCCTCATAAAGGTAATTATGGATACACTACATATTATGTTTTATAATGCATGTCTTCCCTGCAGAAGTGCAGAAACGTCCCGCTCCACATCTTCAAACGGACAATTACGATCATACCTGCAGACAAACATTGAGCAGAGTTACTGATCATCATCCTTTATATTTATTACACATGTATTCTATTTTTAATTGAATATGTTTTTATGTAAATGCTATAGGAATTGGACAATGTTTGGCTGAGATATAAATATTAGAAAATCTGGAGACTGAGGGTTCAAAAAATGTAATATAAAGTTGCCTAAGTGGAGTTCTTAATCAAAAAATGAGTTTCTAATATATATTTACAGCATGAAATTTACAAAATGTCACATTAATAGGGCTTGAGTGTCCACACAGCACATTTTAGCTCCTACTATTTAAAATACTGGAATGTTTTGTATTTTGTTACAGACATATGGTGTCATCCTGCAACTGTTTTCCAGCATATGAAATGTCCCAAACCCTATTTTTAACTGTCCAAACTGGGGAAAAAATGTTGTTTTTACTCTCTGATAGTCAAAACATGTTCAAAAAAAGTTCTATGTTAAATATGCATTACAAAACAGTCAGGGAAAAGTGTTTTATGTAAATAAGTCCACATAAATGTACATCATTTTTCTCTAAAAGAACATCTTTTCAAAAGATGATACTTAGATTTTTATTCTAATTAGGTTCCAATAAGCCCAAATAGCAAAGAGCAATAAAAATACATGTAAAAAAACACCTTGGGCCTTAAGAGGTTTAAGATTTGAGGCATAAAGGAAAAATCTATATATTTTTTTTTCCCAGTGACTCAGTGGTTAACACTATGGCTTCACAGCAAGAAGGTTGCTGGTTCGAGAGCTGGCTGGGTCAGTTGGCATTTCTGTGTGGAGTTTGCTTGTTCTCCCTGTGTTAGCCTGCGTTTCCTCTGGGTGCTCTGGTTTACCCCACAAGTTAAAAGACATGCACTATAGGTAAATTTGGTAGGCTAAATTGTCCGTAGTGTATGTGTGTGAATGAGAATGATCGCGGAATAAAGAGAAGAGCGGGGGGTGGGGGGCTGGTGGATTGGCACAGACCCTTGATAATGTCTCTGGGGCCACAATAAATGAATGGGCCCTTAGAATTGTCCTAACCCTATCACTCACCACCCCCTAGCAGCGCCCCTGGTGTTGGGTGATGTGTTGCAGCTGGAAGTGCATCCGCTGTATGATAAGTTGGCGGTTTATTTCGCTGAGGCGACCCAAAATAAAAAAAAGGGACTAAGCCGAAAAGAAAATGAATGAGTTGGCAACTTATTTTACTTAAGTTTTGTAATCCACACTCTCAGAAATGAAGATACAAAAGCTGTCACTGGCAAAGTAGCCTTTAAAAAAGTACATGACACATTTGTACTCAAAGGCCTACTTTTTGGTATTGGTACCTTAAAATTATATTATTAGCATGTCTTAAATCAGAATCAGAATGAGATTTATTTATAAGGAATAATTTGTGGTTTATAGTAGGTCAAGGTGCATACATATCATCACAAGAGGACACAAGGACGTTTAAATTAGTGGATAATAAGTGGATTGTTTAATTACATCAAAATTATATATAGATAATTTGAGCAATATGGTCATTGTTGACTAATTTAACTAAAAATAAATAGCATGTATTTACAAATAAGTACAGAAATCATCAACTGTGAGGCTACTGTATTGTTTATGGCTATAAAACACAGGTAATTGATGTGTTGGCTATTTAAGTTAGATAGGCCTGAGGAAAAAAAATTCTAAAACATCTAAAGGGTTCATGTTGTACCTTAAATGTTCAGTACGTTCATCATTCATTTATTTATTCATTAATTTTCCTTCAGATTAGTCTCGTTTTCAGAGGTTGCCCCAGAGGAATGAACCACCAACTATTCAGCATGTTTTACACATAACTTTTTTACATATGCTTTTTGCCCTGTCAGCCACAACCCAGTATTGGGAAACACCCATACACACACATTCACACACACAAACACACAGACACACACACACACACACACACACACACACACACACACACACACACACTACAGACAATTTAGTTGATTCCCCCATAGCACTGAGGGGGAAACCGGAGCAGCCGGAGGAAACCGACGCCAACACGGGGAGAACATGCAAACTCGGGACTCAAACCAGCGACCTTCTTGCTCTGAGGCAACATTGCCAACCACTGAGGCACTGTGCTGCCTGGCTTAAACGTACATATTAATACCTAAAAAGTACAAAAATGTACCTTTTGAAAAGGTCCCACCTCAGGGACAGCTTTTGTACCTTTAATTCTGAGTGTGCAGGGTCAAATATAGTTCGATGTTTGTTTTATGTTGCATGTCAGTTTCACAATAGTACCGTTTGTAAGGACGTCCGTCTGCGGTGATGAGAAACTTCTCAAAGTTCCAGCGGACATCATTGGCTTTAATGGGAGACCAGTAGAGTTTCCTGATGTCTCCAATGACAGGATTGACAAACGGAAGACTTTCCTGCAAGAATGAGAGTGTTGAAATCATTACAGTGGTTTTAAAATTGCTATATTACTTATTGCCTTTCAGCTGATTTACAGTGTGTTTTGGGTAATAATAATGTACTAAAAATAAACGTCTATCCTTTGTGTTTTTTAAAACTGCAACCCATTACTGGAAGTACAGGCTTCAGCCAACATAATACACCACATCTCAGAGATGCAATGACACAATGCCGTCAAATGCAGTCAATGGAGCTACTTGATAACCTGCACTTTTTTTATGTAAAACATACACTTTTACATGCAGTCAATTTAGACCCCCCAGGCTATACACAAACACCACATATTTCAGGGGAACACAAGTCAGACGAGAGGTAGCTTTTAGAAAGAGGAAATAAGATGCATTAGGGAAAAGGGAGGTGAAAAAATATCCCCTCTTGGACTGCCGTTGAAGTAGGGCTCGTTGTGAGTTCAGAGGGAAAAAAAGCCCCAGCACAAGCACATAAACACATAGACATCGCAACAGGGGATGGAAACAGGGGATGTGGACATAATCTGATAAAGGCGGCAGCCATCCTATCCTGCAACCAAGGGGTGCTGGTCACAGACCTGCCTAACCACACCGGTAAGTGAAGCACATGAAGGCGTGGGATTTGGGGGTTAGGTAGTGATTGTCTATCTGTAGCTGTCTATGTGTGTGTGTGTAAGCCAGTAGAGTCTCACAGGTGTCCTTGGAACAGGGAGCAGGAATTTTGAGCATCTCTTTTTCTTGCTCTACGGGGAAATTGTATCTCCAGACGAAGCCTTTTGGCAGGAGAGTTACAGGGACGTCAAAACAGAAGAAAAGGTTTTCAAACTTGGGTCAATTTCTGCAAATTTTAGCAGATACCTAATGTCCGTCACTGGTCTCCAGGTCTGACTAAATCCCATTGCAACACCTCTAGTTTCTCCCCGATGTTTTCCAATTTGCAGTCTAAGGCCACAGTCTGAGTACCAACAACACTGCTTACCACCGTTTCAATCCAGCTGGCCAGCTTGGTGGGGTTTTGAGCCACATTGACTGCTTTTAGCAATCGCTTTTACCCCGCCTAAGCCCATCAGCAGAAACCCTGTAATCAAAGTTCTGAATAGATAGATATCTTTAATATCCTCCAGTGACAGAGCGGCCAGGCACACAACGCGCCACGTCTCCCACCTTTCCATCATCACTCCAGCTGCGAACATCCCCGCAGGACAGTTGGGTTCCCCCGAACCCAAACTCCTCACCGAGAGCCAAAGAGACGTCAGTGTGAGAGGTGGGCTTAGGTGTGCGCATTAAAAAGCATTGCGTGCAGCTCAGATTGCAACTGCTTCCAGACCACTTTTAAAAAACACATTTAAAGGGCACCTATGGTAAAAAATCTACTTTTCAAGCTGTTTGGACAGATCTGTGTGTTGGTATAGTGTATAGACCGTCATACTGGGGTGATATGAACACACCCAGTCCTTTTTTTTCAATTTAACTACAAAAAAAAGGGTCGGCTAATTGGAGCTGTTTTCAAATCGATCGCACCATTATGTAGGAGTGCGATCCCCCCGCCCACCGAATTGATTGACAGCTGCGCGCATTAACATGTTCCGGTAGTCACGTGTATATGTCAACAAGACCAGACAGACATACGCAAAGCAACCGGGAATAAAAGGTCTGTTCTGTTCGCTAGGATCAGCAGTCATCATCAAATGTGATCAAGAGTGAGTTTCACATGTTTAAAATGTTTTAAAACAGAGTATGTGTTTAATTAATTACAGCGTTTTACTTCAGCTTTACTTCATCAGCACAGTCGCGTGTCAGAACAATTATAAAGGAAGACGTTTCAATCCCAGTTTGTGGAAGTTAAATCAGGTTTATTTTGTACATTAGCATAACAGATATCCACACAGTACTTGAGGTTAGCCTTAACTAAGCTAAGCGCGCTCTGTCTGCCTGCTTGTGTGTGTGTGTGTGTCATCTGTGGTGTGTGTGTGTGTGTGCGCGTGCGTTAACTTTGTAACAATATTTTGTGTGACTCATCAATGCAACTTCACAATACTGATTAGTAAAGGTTAGTTCTTACTGTAGTATTTCTCACAAACGCTACGTGAGACCTTCTTCTTTTAAGTCTGTCTGTTGTCTGACGCAGCTGAGGGAGGAGGCATGTAGTGGGCGAGAAAGTGGCGGGAAAAAAACGTCTTAAAGGC
The DNA here is from genome assembly GCF_049306965.1 of Danio rerio. Lineage (NCBI taxonomy): Eukaryota > Metazoa > Chordata > Actinopteri > Cypriniformes > Danionidae > Danio > Danio rerio. The sequence continues at coordinate 47,953,898 of NC_133187.1, read as the reverse complement.
GCAGTACGACAAAACCACCCCCTGCTGGAAATCAGTATAAAACAGCATCTTGTAAAAGGTATAATGAAAAATCTGATGGGTATTTTGATCTGAAACTTTATATACACATTCTAGAGACGCAAAAGACTTATATTAAATCTGAAAAAAAGGGGTAACCTAGGTGCCCTTTAAAGATATAGTTCACCCAAAAAAATAAAAGTAACCTAATGTTGATTTTGTCCATATTTGACCAAACATGTGGTTATGGCAACCAGCAGTTTTTTGACTCTATCGGTAAAACAGGCTTTATTTTGTTCATGCAAACTAATATATCCAGTATAAATGGAGTATATGTCTGAGTGAGCTACAGTAAACGCAGTACCTTCAGGTAAGCGTACAGAGGATCTTCATCAGAGCCGTTCACCTCAATCCTGCTGAAAATGGGGAACTTTGGAAGGAAACCAGATCCTGGTCTCACATGCTGCAGAACATTCAGGGTTTCATGGTTCTCCTCTGAGGAAAAACAGAGAGAGCATTATTACAGCACTCAGATAATAACCTCCCCCATAACTAATGTTCTCCGGCCTAATTCTGGCCCACACCATCAGCAATTGTTTTTGGCCCACATGCCGCAGTGAATTACGGTACATGACTGGACCAAATCTGGCTTCCAGACAAGAGGCAAACATGGACCATATCTGGGCCAAGATAATAACCCATAACTGGGCCTGAACTGACATGTTGGTGTTGTCACGATCACCAGCGATCGTATTCCACTAGATCGCTGGTTCTCACTCACAACAGACCATGGACTACACTTCCGCCTTTTCCTGGACTACATATTCAGACATGCACTTCGCCTACACCCATGCTCACTCATCTAGATTGATTACACTCGCAACACCTGTGGCCTATCAGAGACTGATTGCATTCACTACATAAGCCACTCATTCACCCTTTCAGTTTGCCGAGTCTTGTTCTATGTATAGATGACATTACAACGCGTTAATCCTGTCTTGTTTTCCTGTGTTTTTGACTTAGCTTTGTACTCTTGTTCTCCTTGCCTGCCGCCTGCCTTTTTGATTATGATTCTGGACTGCCTGAACATATCTGTTTATACCTGTTGACCTTTGCTTGCCTGACGACGATTAAACCTGCATTTTTGGATCCTACCTTCTGTTGTGAGTGTCATTTCTACAGTGAACAAGACTCGGCAAACTGAAAGGAAGAATGAGTGGCTTATGTAGTGAATGCAATCAGTCTCTGATAGTACACAGGTGTTGCGAGTGTAATCAATCTAGATGAGTGAGCATGGGTGTAGGCGAAGTGCATGTCTGAATATGTAGTCCAGGAAAAGGCGGAAGTGTAGTCCATGGTCTGTTGTGAGTGAGAACCAGCGATCTAGTGGAATACGATCTCTGGTAATCCTGACAGGTGTCATGACTGCAATTTTTTTTTTATAAACCTGTGAAGCATTTCGCTTTATGGCTGTGCTTTTTCTTGAAGCGACCTGATTAATAAATCTTTTTCTGCACTCAAAAATAATTTCAATGTATTTTAAAAGTGGGTCAAGATAGGCCAAACTTACGTGGCCCGCATACATTTTTAACATCTGGGCCAAATACTACATTTGATATCTGGCCCAAGTCTTGAGTGCTGCCTGTAAGACGGTGCCACCTCAGCCTGCTGTGCCAGCTTTATGCCAAATCTGGGCCAGAATTCTTTGCTACCTGAGCTATGACTATTCAAGCGTGTACCAAGTGTACAAATCAATAATACATATTTTATTTCAGGATTCTTTTATAGTGGAGATCATTATTCAGGTCTTTGAATTGGATTTACAGCACCATTGTACAGATATGCAACTACCCCTTATTCAGATTAAAATAAGGATAGGTTGTACTGTATATGGAGTGTGTTGTCTGTTCAGTGCACATCTCACCAGGAGACTGAAGTCCAAACTGATTGCAGGGGAAACCAAGTACAGTGAAGCGCTGTCCTCCATACATGTCCATGAGTGCATTCATCCTGTGATACTGAACACAGCATTTACATTATTGCCAACCCGGGCTCATTGTGGAAACGTAGTCCGGCGGACGTTTCTGGAGACCGTGGAATACGTCCCGGCAGGTACGTACGGCTGCAGTTTTTGTTTTTGCGAATCCGTGAGAGGCCGCTGTTGTGCGCTTTTTCACACCTCAGACGCCTATCGCGAGAGTGGTTCGCGCCCGCGCTGTTCTCGCGTGAACCCACCTGAGGCCGCTGTCCGACTGACCGGATGATTGACTGCGCGACCGGCCAATCGGCCGACTCACCCTCCTCCTTCCCTGAACCCAACCAATTTTACCGATCAACCCGCCTGCCTGCTCGCTTCCCTAAACCCGAGCAACAGTTTACAAAAGTGTTTCCAAAAAAATAAAAACCCTGATTTTTTTTTTTCTACCCCGTTTTGGGATTTCACCGTGTTCTCACCCTGTTACGAAACTCGTTCACTTAATTTTTGGGATTCTGTTTTTGTTTTACCTGATTGCTGGAACCGCTCTTCCCCGGACTCGAAATCTATCGCCGTGATCGACTCCTCTCTGCATATCGAGCCTGCCGATGTACACGGTGAGCTGAGTGGACAAACGGGTTGAGCGGGGAAGACCTCCACAAGGAAGTAAGGCAAGCGCGAAAGGTAACAGCGTCACACCGCCCCGCAGTGTTCGCTTGAAAAAAATAAACGCAGCCGTACGCACCCCCCGGGCGTATTCCGCTGTCTCCAGAAACGTCCGCGGGACTACGTTTTCAGAATGAGCTTGGGTTGATTATTGTCATTATTCACGTACTGTAAACATCCGCTGTCCACATCATATTACACTTTTCAATAATTTTGGATTAGTTAATGTGAGCTAATGCATTTATTAACATGAACAAACAATGAACAATATGTTTAATACAGTATTTGCTCATGTTAGTTATCGTTGGTTAATGAAAATAAAGTTAGTTAGTTTGTTTTAACCTCCTGGTGCAACTGTCGTTAACAAGCATGCATTTGGATGTTAATAATGTATTAATACATGTTGAACTATGTTTAATAAATGCTGTACAAGTATTGTTCGTAATTAGTTTGTAAATGCATTAACTAATGAAACCTTATTGTAAAACATGACCAATTACCTTTAATACAAAGCAAAAGAAGGGCTATTTTGTCCACAAAAATGAAAGGCTAAAATATGTCGCAAATTGTAAAGTTGTCCTCCAGTGTAATAATTTATGCTTTTACCATTACATGTTTAAATAAGTAAAAAATATTTATTTTAAATATTTTTTAAATAAAATATCAAAGCAAATGTATAATTTCTTTCTTGCCATGTTCAAATAGGTGTTAGATCTCTAAACAAATGGACTAAATCTTAATGTTTTACAGGAGTAAAGTCAGAATTAAAGACAAAAAAAGACATCAAAAAGTCATCAACATATTCTAATGTATAGTCTGGGCAGTTTGGTGATTTTTGACTTGTATATAGCCTCTAAAATATATTTTAATACATGTGGATTGCTGTAGCAAAGTAATGCTTTACTACTTCGAGTATTCTTCTCAAAGATTATTCATTCATTAATTTTCCTTCAGCTTAGTCCCTTTTTTATCAGGAGTCGCAACAGTGGAATGAACCGCCAACTATTCCAGCATGTTTTATGCAGCGGATGCCTTTCCAGCTGCAACCCAGTGCTGGGAAACACTAATACACACTTGCATTCACACATTGCCAATTTTGTTTACCCAATTCACCCACAGCACTTACATTGTTATACAATGACTTGCCTAATTACCCCAACTTGCCTAATTAACCTAGTTAAGCCTTTAAATGTCACTTTAAGCTGAATACTAGCATCTTGAAAAATATCCAGCATATATCCAGTTAATGTGTGGAAAAAATATACTGAAAAATTTAATTAAATTTAAAGTTCACAAACAGTGATTCAGTGAACATTGTGATTCATTCAAGTGCATATTAAAAGCAGCCCATTACTCAAGCTCACCTCTTCAATGGTGGACCCTCAGAAGGTGGCCACGTTCATGATGAGCAGAACTTTTCCTCTGAAGATGTCGAGCGAGACGCTTTTTTCCTCCAGGGTCTCCACAGTGAAATCATACACTGAATTTGCAGCCATATTAGCTGTAGATTGTGAGTGTCTGTGTGTATCAGAGCGGCTGTATGCAGTAACCAGTGTCTCTCAGCTGCGTTTCATTCACTGCTCTGTATCTCTGGCTCAGCAGAGCTTCTGCATCACTGACTCCATTGTTTCTGACATGCTCTTCTTTAGATTAGTTTTTTGTTTTTTTGTTGCAGGTTTGTAAAGCCTCGCTGATCCTGACAGTCATGTGACTGTCCTCATTTCAATGGACAGGTAACTGCGTCATCCGTCAACAGAATGTTTGATTTATTTACTTTTTTTTTTGCTTGTTAACTAGCACAATTTCATCTACTAATCAACTTTAAAGTATATTATGCAACCTTTCACTTTACACATAGAATATACATCATACTATAATATTTGTGAACTGATCAACTGTAATAAATAGTATACTTTTACTACAGTAAACTGTGGTGTATATTAGTATAATGTATAGCTGTATTATAAGTACAATATTGGGTAATTTGGTTGCATTAGTTGTGGTATTACAACTCAAATCACTATCAAATTACTAACACTATAGTATTTGTTCATGTGGTCGATATCTTACTCAAACATAATTTAATAAGGCTAACAGATTTGCCGGACATTCTGTAGAGATTAATGGCAGCTACAAAAATGTAGCATACAGTACACAGAGGACAAAATAAAAATATTAAAGTATAGTAAAAACTATAGAGTTTTAAAATCATACTGTAGTAAGCTACTTGAATTATAATGTTAATTTTTCAGCTATGGTAACACATATAGCTAATATAAACAATTGACCTAGTAAGTTTTACACAACTATAGGGTAGCCTATATAGAGGAATTACCAACCTTCGCCACACAGGTTCAACCGCATGTAACCCTGCTGGTCCTACACCCAACCCACTCCGAGCTGGTATCGAATCAGTAACCTTCCACTTTGGAGTCGGTTGCTCTACCAAGGAGGCTAAAGACCATAGCCTCCAGTGTCTGTCACTAGAGCATCTTTAGAGGTCAGAGGAGTGAGGTTTACATGCACAGCACTTATAGCTGGCAGTTAATTATAGCTAATTAAACTGCGGACACTGAATGCTAAGAATGAAATGTTCAAATGTAAGTTCACATACTCTGCCGTACAGGTGCAGTTCAATGTCAGAATGTAGTTTTTTTGCTTGTTGATGATTACCCAGTTCCTGTGGTCTTCTTTTCTTGTCTTTGGCTAGGCAGAACCTTGGTTTTTAGCACTACACAGTTTTGAATCTGGTAATCATGGGACATTATTTCTTGCACATGACCACACAGAACAAACTTGTTGGCATCCGAAGACTTTTAAGCTTTTTACTTCTCTCTTGTAAAATTACTTGGAGTTTCATTGAGATAGTTGTGTATTTCGGGATGGATGCTTAGCCATTTCGTCTTATTTGCTATTGCAAACGGGCCTGTCAGACGAACGCCGCTCACTTTAACGTTAATTTTGCAGAAAAACTGTGCTTATCACTTGGTAACAAGCTGTTATAATATGCTGAAAGTATTATGCAAATAATATATAAAACATGTAATCAGTATAACTTATCTCTAAGACAACAACAACTCTGTACTTACCGCATTGGATGTCATTCCCTCGCTGAAAATGCTTGCGCTCCTGGTTTTTTCTGCAACCTTTATGTGCAGAAAAGCATTCTGGATGTTTACAAACCAGTAATTTGCCTATAGGCTACAGTAATACACTTTATTAGTATAGTTGGCTGGTTTTAGCTGGTGGATCAGCCTGGTTTTAGAGTTGTTTTGGCCACTTCCAGACTGGTTCCCAGCCATTTCCAGCCTGGTCCTAGCTGGTCAGGCTGGAAAATTACCAGCTAAAACCAGCTTGACCAGCCTGGTTTAAGCTGGACATAGCTGGTTTTGGCTGGGCTCCCAGCCTGGCTAGCTAAGACCAGGCTGGAAGTGGTCAAAACAATAGGTTACTGTCGTAACCCCGGTTCTCTGAAACATCGAGTGGAGAGATCCACCTATGGGAAGGCATCCGTGCCTGACCTCTGCAGAAGCATCCAATTGCACCAAGTCTGGCTTGACAGACAGAAGCGCGTGCCCAATGGCAGGTAAAGAACCGCCCCTTTACCTGTGCGCATAAATCATTCTGCACGCGCTGCTATTCCTCAGTGAGCATATTCGCTTCTCGTGCAGCAAGCGGGGCAAACTTGGTGGATCTCTCCACTCGATGTTTCAGAGAACCGGGGTTACGACAGTAACCTATTGTTCTCTTTCATCATCTCGTGTTCGAGATCCACCTATGGGAGATATGGACAGCTCCCCGGTTGCCCAATACACTCACAGCGAGGCCCACCAAGCCAGCGGACGGTCTCCTGAAAGGCGGTGCATGACACGTCACAAAGCATGTGGTAACATGCGTTTAAGGATATATATATATAAGGATATATATATATATATATATATATATATATATATATATATATATATATATATATATATATATATATATATATATATATATATATATGTATATATATATACAATATATGTATTTGTACATATAAAATGTATATAATTTGTGTCAGGTGAGGGTATGATAACACTGGGGACAAATTTAAGCCAAGTTAGACCAACTAGGCTCAAAAAGTTGTAAAAAGCATACGGCACAGGGCTACGAAGAGCCCACACCTAAGACAGAATGAGCTACCGGAGTCTGAGTAACATCAAGACGGTAGTATCTGACAAATGTATGTGGAGAGGCCCAGCTTGCAGCGGCACAAATGTCCTGCAAGGAAACCCCTCTAAATAGAGCCCAAGAAGCAGCCATGCCTCTAGTGGAATGTGCTCTGAGGCCCCCTGGAGGCCGCACTCCCTTAGATTCATATGCCAGAGAGATGGCTTCCACAAGCCAATGAGAGAGGCGTTGTTTAGAAATGGGATTCCCCCTGTTTGGGGGGGCCCAAGAAATGAAGAGTTGGTCACTTCTTCTAAAAGAGCTGGTCCTGTTGATATAGGCCCGCAGAGCTCGAACAGGACATAAAGCATTAAGCCTCTGATCCTCCGTGGAGGAGAATGGAGGCGGGTGAAAAGCGGAAAGCTCTACCCCCTCACAAGAAAAATTAGGGAAGCATTTTGGCATAAAGGCCGGGTTAGGCCTGAGAGAAACTTTTTCTCCACTGAGGGAGAATTTAATGCACGAGGGGTGAACAGAGAGTGCATGTAGATCACTGACACGTTTAGCTGAAGCCAAGGCCAGCAGCAGAGCTGTCTTGAAAGACAGATGCTTCAGAGAAATAGCCTCTAGGGTCTCAAAAGGATGGTGAGTCAAAGCATCCAGCACCATGGAGAGGTCCCACTCAGGAACAACTCTTCTAGTGACTGGAAGGGAACGACGGGCACCCTTCATAAATCTACGAATAAGAGGGTGTTGCCCAGCCGTGCTGCCATCAAACCCTACATGACATGCAGTGATGGCTGCTAGATAGACCTTGATTGTAGAAAATGATTTTCCACAGTCCATAAGGCCTTGCAGAAAGCCCAAAATATCAGCGACTGAGCACTGTTATGAAATCAGTCTGCGCTCCTCACACCATTCCTCAAACACGCGCCACTTGCAGTCATAAAGGGACCGTGTGGAGGAGGCTCTAGCGTTCTGAATAGTTGCAATAACACGTGGAGAAAGCCCCAGTGTATTTAGGTTTGCCCTTTCACGGGCCAAGCCCAGAGAGCCACCCTGTCTGGACGAGGGTGGTAGATTTCCCCATTCGCTTGGGACAGAAGGTCCGTACGTAATGGGAGGGGCCATGGCTGTGCATGCAGAAGAGGGATTATCTCTGCAGCCATGGAGCCCTGGGCCACCTCGGTGCTATCAGGATCAGTCTCAAGCCTTGTTCCTTCACCCTGAATAGGGTTGGGGTTATTAGGCAAAGAGGAGGGAACGCATAGAGCAGCACATTGGGCCATGGATGCGCCAGTGCGTCCACGCCGAGGGGGGCATCCTCGTCCTGTAGCGAGAAGAACATAGGACAATGGGCGTTTTCGCGCGAGGCGAAGAGATCGACGTCTGCCTGGCCGAATCTCTTCCAAAGCAGGCCCACTATTTGAGGATGGAGACGCCACTCCCCGTAGAGTGGGTTCCCCCTTGACAAAAGGTCTGCACCCCTGTTCAGAACGCCTGGGACATGGGTTGCCCGTAACGACAGAAAATGTTGCCTGCTCCATACTAAAAGCTGGTGAGCTAAGGCGTGGAGCTTGGAGGATCGCATCCCCCCTTGGCGGTTGATATGTGCTACAGCTGTAGTGTTGTCGCACCGCACTAGCACATGATGCCCCTGCAGGCGGGGCAGAAAATGTTTTAGAGCTTTCCACACAGTGAGAAGCTCCAAATAATTTATGTGGGCTGAGTGAAGTGTGTGGGACCACACGCCGTTCACTATCCTGCCCTCCTGTGTGGCGCCCCACCCTGTCAGCGAGGCATCTGTCGTTACCACTTTGCGCATCATGACAGCCCCGAGGGGGCTCCCATGAGCGTAAAACTCTGCGTTCCTCCAGTGGCGCAGCGCTGTTGTGCACGAGCGCGAGACTGTGACATACAGGGAGAGATCGCATAACGGGCTGAGATGAAGAGATAAAACCCACTTCATGAACGCCCTCATTCTCAAAAGGCCTAGTGGCAGGACATGAATAGCCGAGGCCATGAGACCTTGTAGTCTGAGACATGTACGATACTGTACCCTTGCTCCTTCCCTGAATTGTGAGAGACAATTCAGAAGAGAGAGAATGCGCTCTTGCGACAGGCGCGCGCGCATCGTAATTGAATTCAGCTCCAGTCCCAGAAAAGTCACATTTTGGGATGGAGTGAAACTGCTTTTGCTCACATTCACCCGGAAACCGAGTGCTTTGATGTGAGTGAGCACACGGAACGTATTTTGAATTACTTTCTCTCGCGAATCGGCTATGATCAGCCAATCGTCTATGTATGTCAGGATCTTGAGACCAGCTGTTCTCAGCGGCGCAAGCCCTGCCTCCGCACACAGACAGAACGTCCTCGGGCTTAGTGAGAGCCCGAACGGAAGAACTGTGAACTCGTAGCAAACGCCCTGGTAAGCGAAACGGAGAAATTTCATGTGCGGAGGATAGATGCTTATGTGGAAGAAAGCATCTTTCAGATCGATCGATGTGAACCAATCGTTCTGATTTACTGAGCGTAAGAGAGAACCGTGTGTTAACATTCTGAAGCTGTATTTCCTCAAATGTTTGTTCAACACTCTGAGATCCAAAATAGGACGAAGAGAGCCGTCTTTCTTTGGAACTAGGAAATAACGAGAGTAAAACCCCTGCCCGATCAGGTGCGGGGGTACCACTCGAACCGCCCCCTTCTGCAGAAGAGAGGAGATTTCGTCTTTCAGAATGTGAGCAGAGCTCTCTTCTGTTTGAGAAGAGAGAACTCCGTTGAAACGCGGGGGTCTTTTGGCAAACTGAAGCCTGTATCCCCTGGTTATTGTGTGAATTACCCATTCGGGTGCTGACACAGACTGCCAGGCTGTTACCTGATTCGCAAGTGACCCCACACACACCGGAGAACTGCTTACTGCAAATTCGGCCGGTTTGTTCATTTCTGGTGCAATGGCGCCCTCTAGTGGACAAACTAGGGGTGACATGCAGGGGTTCACAGAAATGTGTTCTTTTGGGAACGAATTCATTTGATTCGTTTGTTTTGAGGTGTATTTTGTGTGTTTTGTGTTTGGGAACACATGGGCCGAAGCCTTTATTTGAGTGAGGGGAACAAAGTTTGAACGGTGTGGTGACACTGCTTGAACACTTTTCCTCACAACAGACCCCTTGAACCTGGGGCGAGAACACACAACGTCCACTGAACACATGGGGTGGACGACCTCCTTTTGAGCTATTCTCCGTCTTTTGGACAGAAGCTCTGGGGCAGGAAAATAGTCTGTAGGGCTTGTGGCCCGTGAACACAGACTCGGCGCCCCCATTGGCTGAACATCAGGCCGGCCGCTTGCGTTTCGGATCCGAGGGGGTTTGGGCAGGGGGTTTTCCCGCGGCAGCGGGCGTTGTTCTTCCCCAAGGTTTTGCGGAAGGATGGTTGCCCTGTCGCGGAGGGGGTCTGGTGCGAGGTTTATCCTTGCCCTGATGAAAATTCCGCCCTGTGGCAGGGGGAATAGGGGCGCGCGCTGGGGGCACCTGGCGTGGAGCCGCTTTCCTAGGAAGACATAATTTGAAGGCTTCATCCTCCTTCTTTTTGTCGTCGCAGCGTTGTTGCATTAATGCAACAGCGGGGCCAAAGAGAGCCTGTCCGGGCTCTACTGGGGCGCCCGCAATCCGCCTCTTTTCACTGTCAGGGAGGCCCGACAGATTCAACCAGAGCGCGCGCTCTCCTACCACCGAAAGCGCCATGGAACGCCCGCAGGCTTGGACGGCCTGACGTGCGTTACGGAGAACGAGGTCGTTAACTGTGAGAATCTCCTTCCACAGTGATGGGGAAGGGGTTCCCTTGTCCAGTTGCTGTCCCAAGTCATCCAACAGCTCCGCCTGGTAAGCGGAGAGGAGCGAGGAGACATTAAGAGCCCTCACAGTTACGGCTGAGGACCTATAGGCGGCCTGGTGAACAGAGGCAGAAAAGCGGTCCATTTTGTTTGGCAGGACCGGTTTCGGGGGGGCAAGTAGCCCGCCCTGAATGGGGCTGAGGTGTCGAGCGATTGATGGCTCGATAACGGGTGGGTCACCCATGCCGATCGATGCCATATCCTTTACCTCCAGACCCGCGAGACCTTGTTTAAGGTTGAGCGGGTCGCCCCAGTAGTGCTTCATGTGCTTCGCACACGCTGGGAGGACGGGAAAAAGTTGTTTCCTCGGGCCTGGTGGAGGCCCCAGCAACTTCCCGTCATAAATGTCCCTCTCCTGGTCGGTGGCACTCTGTGGAGCTGGCCATTCGATGTTGAGGCGAGCGGCCGCTCGCTCACACACATCTAGGAGGATGGACTGGGGTACGGTCGCGGGAGTGTGAATCTGGGGAGCGCCAGAGGGCGGGATGGCCTCCTCGTCCTCTGAAACGCCCAGAAGACCCGCGTCGTCATCGTCGCCAGAACCGGCCGGTTCATCAGCGAACGGCGGAACACCCGCGAAGATGTCCTCTTCGGGGAACGCAGGATTGGGCTGGTCAGCCCAGTCGAGAGACATAGCGCCCCGGGAGTCCCCCGGCTGCGCGCTGTCGTCACCATGTCCCCCATCCGAATCGGAAAATTCAACACATTGAGTCGCTGCAACTTTCATACGACGCCGCAGAAGCTTTTTCGGTAATTTCAGACAATGGCTGCAATTCTCCGGGGTTTCCAACGCTTCTTGAGCGTGCTTGAGGCCCAAGCAGACAACACAGAAGGGGTGTGGGTCCTTTGCAGCAATAAGCGCGCCACACGCGGCCGGGCAGGCCCGTGATGAGTGCTCGGGAGAAGCGGCAGATTTAGAAAGTGACATATCCGAGGCGGGCAGCCGTGGACAGGGACAGGTGTAAGAGGAGCGTGGGCAGCTCGGGATGCGAAAACCACAACTAACCTGGTCGGATAACAGACTGTCACGTCTGGTGGAGGCTGATCGAAAGATATGTCCTCCTGAAGACACGTAAATGAGCAGCAGTAATCCAACCGAGCTGTAGAGTTGCAGAGTCAGCGAGAAGCGAATGTTAACTGAGGAATAGCAGCGCGTGCAGAATGATTTATGCGCACAGGTAAAGGGGCGGTTCTTTACCTGCCATTGGGCACGCGCTTCTGTCTGTCAAGCCAGACTTGGTGCAATTGGATGCTTCTGCAGAGGTCAGGCACCGATGCCTTCCCATAGGTGGATCTCGAACACGAGATGATGAAAGAGAACTCCTCTAAAACCAGCCTGGTTGTCCAGCTAAAACCAGCCAACCAGCCTAGGCTTAAGGCGCAGTAGGTGACAACAACACTATTTTTGCTCATTGGTAAAGTCTAGAGAGTCACAGCTGCGGATACGTACATCAATATAGTATAATGTTGTGATAAACAACATTTTACGTTACTGTGAATGATAGCTTTAGGGCTGATGTTGGCGTAGGCATTAATGAAATACAATTTATTGGATAATTTAAGAAACAACATGAATCATACTCAACATAATTGCTCTTTTTAAATTACTGTAAGGGTTATGATGGGGTAGAGTTTATTAAAATGCCATTAATGGGTAATGTAATAATATAAATAATTCTCGTTAACTTCCGCCCGAAGCTGTATCCCTTCTGGCAGGCAACAACTTCTCTCGCTTCCGCATCCAGGTCGGCAGATGGCGGAAGCGAGTCTCCGCACCAGAGCCCGGATGAGCCGGTCAGCTGTTTGTCAGTCATGATAAATAATAATGTACACGGACCACAGGACAGTGTCAGCATGGATCAAAAACCTGACGAGCGCGTGCAAAGCCACAGGTATATTTCATAAAGAGAGATCCTGTCATATGTGCACGGGTTCAGAAGCTTCTCTTGGCTTGCAAGCATTATTACACACTAGCAGCTTGATAATAAGCATAACGCAGTCAATGCATGCAAACAAAGAGCAAGACAACATAAGGGGCTTCATTCTTCCGCTTCTATTAATATTATAAGCACTAATTTATAGTTTCTATGCATGCATGTTGATTACAGAGAGCTTTTGCGATGCTCCTTGTGTGAGGCTCTTCTGGAAAGCTCTGTGCTACTGTAATCTCTGACTTAAATGACTATATTTTACTTTATTGTTTACAACAGTATGTCTAATATACATTTAGTGTTGCTATTATATGCGTGTTGCATCCATTTAATATTTAATCGCTAATATGTTTATGCATTATATTTACCAAGCATGATGCATATGTATACGTTCACGTTACGTTTTTAACCTCCATCAGTTGTCAAAAATGCACAGCTGACCCAGCCGAGGCTCAAACCAGCGACTTTCTTGCTGTGAGGCGAACGTGTTACCTGCTGTGCCACAGATTACTATAACACCAAACTACTATAATTACACTTGAAAAATGAACATAAATGTACATAAATATAAACATATCACTCTAGTCTTGATAAATAAAATCAATTTAGTGCTGAAAACAGAGAGTGTGTCTGTCTGTGCATGTGTATGTGTGTATATGTGTCTGCACCAGACTGTGTCTGTATACTGTAGGTATATGTGTGTTTGTTTTTTACCTGATAGAAGTCTTGTTGCCTATCCAAGTTTTAAGAACAACAAATAATAAATATAAGTTGACTTCTTGTTGGTCATTTAGTGTCAGAAGTGGCTTATATGAAAGGCAAAGGCCTCTAGATTACATTTATTTGACCACAATAAAATATGATCATGCCCTGATTTTGAATGATTTCATTAGGACAGTAAAGTCTGACTTTGCTTAGACAAAAGTCTCATCACTTAACAGAAACAATGCACAGTATAGAATATAAAGTCCTGCTGCAGTGGAGACAGAATGAATATTGTGTCCGACTACATCATGAGCTTGGAGGACTGCATCCATACATCTCTGACATGACTCAAATCACTGATCAATAAAGTCATCTGGAATGGCAAAGAAAGCATTTGTGCAGGACCCCCAGAGTTCATCAAGACTCTTTAGATTCATTCTTAATGGCTCCTCCATCTTACCCCAGTCATGCTCAATAATGTTTATTATGGTGACTGGGCTGGCCAATCCTGAAGCACCTTAACCTTATTTGCCTTCAGGAGCTTTGATGTGGAGGCTGAAGTATGAGAAGGAGCTGGAGAATTGTCCCTCTCCTGTGGTTTGTAATGTAAGGGGCAGCACAAATGTCTTGATATCTCAGGCTGTTGATGTTGTCATCCACTCTGCAGATCTCTCGCACACCCCCATACTGAATGTAACTCCAAACCATGACTTTTCCTTCAGCAACTTTTTAAAATAATTTTTTTTAGGGTTTTTTCACCTTTAATTTGTAATGGACAGTAAATGTTAAAGACAGGAAGGTTTTGGGTGCAGAGAGAGGGTGGATGGGTCGGCAAAGGACCTCGAGCTGGGAATCAAACTCGGGTCACAGTGAGCAACTTGGAGCTATATGTCAGTGCACTTAAACACTAGTCTATTGGCACCGTCATCCTTCAGCAAACTTTTCTGTGAGAATCGTGGCTTCATGCGGGTTCTAGTAGGTCTTCTGAAGTATTTGTGATGATTGGGATGCAGTTCAACAGATGATTCATCAGAAAAATCCACCTTCTGCCACTTTTCCAAATAATGAATCGACTAGATGTCAAGTTATTAGTTGCTCTTAAAATTGGGATCCATGACAAATATTTTGTCAGGTAGTTTAGTATATGTATATGTATGTGTGTGTGTGTGTGTGTGTGTGTGTATATATATGCGTGTATGCATTTGTGTGTGTCAATATTTAATTAAAGGTTATTTGTATAGCATTTTTCACAAAAAAAGTAAGTGTGTCAAGCTTAATTAATTAAGGTCAAGCTTACTTGTATAGTGCTTTTTACAATAACTTGTGTGTGTCAAGCCTATTCAATTCACTTTAAGCTTATTTTTATAGTGCTTTTCACAAAAATGTGTGTGTGTGTGTGTTAGGTGTGAGCTGCTGGATCTGCCGTGGGAGGATGTGTTAGTGAGTCATGTGTTCTGTCATCTACCCCTGCGTCTGCTAGTGAGCCTTCAGCGGGTCAGTAAGAGTTTCCGCTCACTCATTCAGGTGTATCTGGACAACTGCCGCACCTTCGACCCAGCACAGGTGACCCATCACAACACTCACAACATAACAATCTGTTTCTGATATAATTTTCTGTTTGTTTGTCCATCTCAAGCACTCACTCCCTTGATGCATTGCTGTACTTTCTTGCTGCTCTCTCAGTCGACAGTATTACCAGTTTGAAGATTTAAATATGTTATAATTATTATTATTATTGTTTTTTCTTCTTCTTTATTATTATTATTATTGTTGCTGTTTTTATAATTTTTATTTTATATTCTTGAAAGAACTCCTTTAAACTCATTATTTTTTAATGTGTTGAATCAAAAATCAAGTAAAGACAATAATATGGTGAATTTTAATATATTTAAAAATTTATTCTCATGATTCAAAGCTGCATTTTTATTATTTCAGTTTTTAGTGTCACATGATTCTTCAGAAATAATACTAATATGAGGACTTATTGATAAAGGAAATTTATTTGTATTTATTTTCACTTACAATTAAAAGGTTAAGAACATTAATAAGTTAGTAAAGCTGATTTAAAACAGTGTTTAAATAAATATAAACAAAATAAATAAACATAATTTGAATAAATAAATTAAATTAAATTAAATAAACAAATAAAATAATTAAATTAAATTAAATAAATAGTATACATTTTATTAAATAATAAAGAAAATTTGAATTAAAATAAAATAATTAAATAAAATATTTAAATGCAATTGAATAAATAATTAAGATTAAACAAAATAAATAAATAAAATTAAGTAAATAATAGGAGTTAATTTAAATAAATAAATACAAATTTAAGAAATAAATAATTTAAATCAACAAAATTAAATAAATAATAGAAATGTAATTAAATTAATACAATTGAAATAAATAAATAACAATATTATTTAAATGAATTCAATTAATAGATAAAATTTGAATAAATAAATAAAATTAAATAAATAATTTAATAAAATAATACAATTATAATAAATAAGTAAAATTAAATAAATAATACAAATGTAAATAAATAAATAAATAAATAAATAATAGAAATTTTATTAAATAAAGGAAAGAAGCACTGGTTTGAGCCTCGGCTGGGTCAGTTGGCATTCCTATGTGAAGTTTGCATGTTCTCCCTGTGTTGGCGTGGGTTTCCTCCGGCTGCTCTGGTTTTCCCCAAAGTCCAAACACATGCAGTACAGGTGAATTGGGTAAGCTAAATTGTCTGTAGTGTATGTATGTGTTTAAATGAGTGTGTATGGTTGTTTCCCAGTGATGGGCTGCAGCTGGAGGAACATCCGCTGCGTAAAACATATGCTGGATTAGTTGGCGGTTCATTCCGCTGTGGCAACCCCAGATTAATAGAGGGACTAAGCTGAAAGAAAAATGAATAATGGACTAAATAAAATTTAAATAAATAAATAAGATTAATTAAAATTGAATAAATAAATACAATTTAAATAAATTAATTAATTAACATAAAATAAATTATATTTCTTCTCAGACGGGACCTCACATTCCCCGTGAAGCCTTCTGCTCCATCCTCCGCCACAACCAGGTCCTTCAGCACCTCAGCGTCACCAACTGCTCTGATTGGATCACAGACACAGATCTGCTGCCTGTGATTGGCCAGAACCAGCAGCTGCAGCATGTGGACCTCCGTGGCTGCGCTCAGCTGAGCCGGCGTGCGCTGGTGGCCGTGTCTCTGAGCTGCCCGCGGCTGCAGCACCTCAGCCTGGCGCACTGCGAGTGGGTGGACAGTCTGGCGCTGCGCAGTCTGGCGGATCACTGCCCGATGCTGCGCTCGCTGGACCTCACCGCCTGCCGCCAGCTCAAGGACCCGGCCGTCTGCTACCTGGCAGGGAAGTGTCCGGAGCTGCGGGCGCTGTCGGTGGCTGTGAACGCCAACATCACGGATACCGCGGTGGAGGAGGTGGCCAAGAAATGCAGAGAGATGGAGAGACTGGACCTCACCGGCTGTCTGAGGGTCAGGAATGAAGCCATCAGGTGGGTGTGTGAATTGGAAGACCAAAATTATTTGCGAGGAATATTGAATTATTCAGATTCTACTTGACTGAGATTAGCTAATAGTGTTGTGTGTGCTGGGGGGCAACATGGTGGCTCAGTGGTTAGCACTTTAGCGCCTTTTTATTATTCAATTCACCAATAGCGCATGTGTTTGGACTGTGGAGGAAACCAGAGCACCTGGAGGAAACCCACGCCAACACAGGGAGAACATGCAAACTCCACACAGAAATGCCAGCTGACCCAGCCGGGACTCGAACCAGCAACCTTCTTGCTGTGAGGCGACGGTGCCCGAGGAGCTTTCAAGTAGAAGTATTTACTATGAAGCAAGATTTTGGCTAACTGTTTATTTGTGTATTCAGGACGCTAGCGGAGTACTGCCCCAAACTGCAGTCCCTAAAAGTCAACCACTGTCACAATGTGACGGAGTCGAGTCTGGGTGTTCTGCGGCGGAGGAACGTAGAGATTGATGTGGAGCCTCCCCTGCAGAGGGCGCTGGTGCTGCTGCAGGACGTGGTGGGATTCGCCCCCTTCATTAACCTGCAGATTTAACACACACAGACACAAACACTACAGACCCTTCTGAAGTCCGTAAGAGGTTAGTTACCAGAAATGATTTGCAAATGAAAATATTTTGTAAAGGGCTGTGCAATATGACAATACACACTCACCGGCCACTTTATTAGGTACGCCTTACTAGTACTGGACTCGACTCCCTTTTGCCTTCAGAACTGCCTTAATCCTTCGTGGCGGAGATTCAGCAAGGTACTGGAAATATTCCTCAGAGATTTTGCTCCATTTTGAAATGATAACATCACACAGTTGCTGCAGATTTGTCGGCTGCACATCCATGATGCCAATCTCCTTTCCACCACATCCCAAAGGTGCTCTATTGGATTGAGAGCTGGTGACTGTGTAGGCCATTTGAGTACAGTGAACTCATTGTCAGGTTCAAGAAACCAGTCTGAGATGATTCACGCTTTGTGACATGGTGTGTTATCCTGCTGGAAGTAGCCATCAGAAGATGGGTACACTGTGGTCATAAAGGGATGGACATGGTCAGCAACAATACTCAGGTTGGCTGTGTCGTTGACACGATGCTCAATTGGTACTAATGGACCCAAAGTGTGCAAGAAAATATCCCCAACACCATTACACCACCACCATCAGCCTAAACCATTGATACAAGGCAGGATGGATCCATTCTTTCATGTTATTGATGCCAAACTCTGACCCGACCATCCGAATGTGGCAGCAGAAATGGAGACTCATCAGAGCAGGCAACATTTCTCCAATCTTCTATTGTTCAGTTTTGGTGAGCCTGTGTGAATTGTAGCCTCAGTTTCCTGTTCTTAGCTGACAGGAGCGGCACTCGGTGTGGTCTTCTGCTGCTGTAGCCCATCTGCCTCAAGGTTGGATGTGTTGTGTGTTCAGAGATGCTCTTCTGCAGACCTCGGTTGTAACGAGTGCTTATTTGAGTTACTGTTGCCTTTCTATCAGCTGGAACCAGTCTGGCCATTCTCCTCTGACCTCTGGCATTAACAGGGCATTAGCACCCACAGAACTGCCGCTCACTGGATATTTCCTCTTTTTCAGACCATTCTCTGTAAACCCTAGAGATGGTTGTGAGTGAAAATCCCAGTAGATCAGCAGTTTCTGAAATTCTCTGACCAGCCCGTCTGACAACAACAACCATGCCACCTTCAAAGTCACTTAAATCACCTTTCTTCCCCATTCTGATCCTCGCTTTGAACTGCCATGGAACTGGCCGATTAGAAAGTTGCGTTAACGAACCGTTGAACAGGTGTACCTAATAAAGTGGCCGGTGAGAGTACACACAGTTGAAGTCAAAATGATTAGCCCTCCTGTCAAATTTTGATTATTTAAACAATATTGCTAGGAAAGTATTTCATGTCGCTTTGTTAATGTTATTTCTGTTTCGTCTCATAGGTGTTTTTATTCTCTGGAGGTCGACTTTTGAAACACTTTTACACCAATGCATCATCACAGAAGACACAACATCAAATGCTCATTCAAGTGCTTGACTGGTTTAGTGAATTATAGCATTTAAAAAGAGACTCTCTTTGGTTTGAATACAATCATTTGGCTCTGGTCCTATTATACATTGAACAATATGAACATCGGTGGAAATATCTTATTTATTAAAGCAGCTTTTTACGTTGTCATGCAAGAACCAAAATGTTGTATTGGTTTGCACTCATGAAATGCTGAAATATTTGCACTTTTTTTCAGTACAGCTTTACTGGACCGTCAGATTTTCATTAAATGAGTCTGTCAATTTAGTGCTGATTTTATTCTCATTCACTTAAGAGAGAGGAATGTCATCGTAATATTAAGGATTTCATCTGTAGATTGTCATTTACACATGAATTGTATATGAATATATTGACTCATATGCACTTTGAAGCCTCAGTTTGACTATCATTTAAGTCTTGGTTGACTATTGTGTATGTTTTATCTGCAAATAAGTGCACAGAAATATTACAATCAACCTGGTTTTGCTCCTTATGTTGATAAAATGTTATAAACATGCAAAATTGACCACATTAAAGCATATTTATATTGTGCGTTAAGTGTCAATTACAGTAATGTGCTTTTCTGTATGTCACTGGTCTTTTGTATCTGCTGCTTTATTATAAACAATTCGAGGTGCATCATTTGTTTGTGATTATGATCATTTTAACAATATCAGAATGTATATTATTTTTTGCACATGCATTTTTGCTTTTGTATAATTCTGCAAGCGTGTGGTTGACTGTAAATGATTAAATGCGATGTTTGATGCAAATTGCTGAGAAGGTATTAAGTCTTATGCAAGATGATGCTTTAAAACATTTGGATCATGACTGGTAAGTTTGTGGTATTAAAATTGTACAATGGTAAACTTTAAAGGGAAGTGGATTGTTGTTAAAAGGTGTACAGTATTGTTCATATTATTTATTAAATTACCCATTAAATTGTAATTTATTAACGTCTACCTCTACCACAACCTTCACAGTAATGTAAAAACAGTAATAATACAGAGTATTATTTATATTATTTATTAAATTACTTATTAAACTGTATTTTATTAATGTCTACCCTTTCCCCAAATCAACTCAACCCTCACAGTAATGTAATTATACAGAGTATTTTTCATATTATTTATTAAATTACCCATTAAATTGTATTTTATTAACGTCTACCTCTACCACAACCTTCACAGCAATGTAAAAACAGTAATAATACAGAGTATTATTTATTAAATAACCCATTAAACTGTATTTTACTAATGTCTATCCCTACCCTAATCCTCACAGTAATGTAAAAACAGTAATTATACTGAGTATTATTCATATTATTTATTAAATTACCCATTAAACTGTATTTTATTGATGTCTACCCTTACCCCAAATCAAACCCAACCCTCACAGCAATGTAGAAACAGTAATTATACAGAGTATTATTCATATTATTTATTAAGTTACCCATCAAACTACATTGTATTAATGTCTACCCCTACCCCAACCCTCACAGTAATGTGAAAACAGTAATTATGCTGAGTATTATTCATAATATTTATTAAATGACCCATTAGGTTGTATTTCATTAACCTCTATCCCTTCATATAATTATTATCCTTAAAACTGACATACTTCTATAATGTCTAAAATATCTTTAATTTTCACAGGACCTCTAAAGCATTTAACCAGCAGATGTCGCTGTAGTTTCAGATGCGTGCTTTATTATTTGTACAACTGGGAGTTTGATCAGATATTGCATTGAGACAATGTAAAAAAATTAGTTAAAACAAAATAGCTTTACAGGTTTTACAGGTTTGCATGACTTAAAAAATCTAGTTGATGCATGGTTACTTTATGTTAAAACATTGAATTAATCTATTTAAAGTGACATTGTGTCATGACAGTGATCATATATCAATTGTTTATGGCGTAAGTATGTTTCTGTAAAGTATGAATTTGGGAAGTGTTTCGTTTTAGTTTCATTAATAGGGGTTAGCTTGACATTGAAAAAGGTTTACTCTTGATTTCACACGCAGAAAACATGATAATCCTTTAATATTCATTACTAAAATAACTGCTAATCCACATGACTAAAGGAAAGGTTGTGTCCTAATCAACTGAATTAACTCACTGTAGTGGTACCCTTTTAAAAATGCACTTTTGTATACCTAAACAGTACACTTTTGTACTTAAAAAGTTCACAATGATACCTTAAAAGTACCACAAGATAAACTTTTTTCCTTTATGCACTGATATATATATATATATATATATATATATATATATATATATATATATATATATATATATATATATATATATATATGTGTGTATATATATATATATATATATATATATATATATATATATATATATATATATGTATATATATATATATATATATATATATATATATACATATATATATATATATATATATATATATATATATATATATATATATATATATATATATATATATATACATACATACATATATATATATATATATATATATATATATATATATATATATATATATATATATATATATATATATATATATATATATACATTGAAGGTGCAAGTGTGGACCTTTAAGGTACCAAAGTGTATCTTTTAAAAAGGTACCACCCCAGTGACAGCTTTTGTATACCTTTATTTCTGAGAGTGGACACCTTAAAGTGACACTTAAAGGCTTAACTAGGTTAATTAGGTTAACTAGGCAGGTTATGGTAATTATAATATAGCTATAAAAAAAAAATCTAGCTTAAAGGGGCTAAGGATTTTGTCCTTAAAAAACCCTTTAATTTATTTTTTTTAAATGCCTTTTTTTCTAGCCGAAATAAAACAATTTAGACTTTCTCCAGAAGAAAAAAAATGTTATCAGACATACTGTGGAAATTTCCTTGCTCTGTTAAACAGATGAAAAAAATCCTCTGATGAAAATAAACACATATAAATGAAAATACATTTACAATATTTGATTATTAAAAATAAATATGTAAATTACCATTATTTAAATAATTATACAATTATCATAAGCAGAACAGTAAACCTTTTTTTTAAATAAATTTATTATAGTGTTATTCTTTTCTTTCCTTCCCCATTGAAAAGAAACGAATAGAAATGACAAATACACCTGTAAAATTGGATTAAGATTACATATGAAGGGTAAATAAACATTACATCTAATATGTATTTCACAATTCAATGTTTCATATCTTTATTTTTTTGTATAAATATGAGGTATAATTAAATATTAATAGTTAAAATAGATTTTAAAATTAATTTTAAAATAATTAACTGTTATATAAAAACAAGATTAATGCATATTTTTAAGGATTAATTTCAAATTGTAGCTTAAATTATTGCTATTCTTTTTTTTTTTTAACGAGTGGCACAAATGTTATAAACTAAAAGTATAGTTAAATCCACCTGTAAATGTGGTGTTTATTTCTGTGTTCGCCTAAGACAGTCACTTTATCATATTTACAAGATATCATATTTATAGATTAGATCTATATAATTGAATTTATTATTATTTTTATTATTTATTATTGCTGTTATGCACTTAAGATCTGACAGTAACGCAATTTCGATGCTCTGCATATCCTGTACATGTGGTTGAATCGACAATAAAGCTGACTTTGACATATTATGTATAGCCGCTACCATAGATATGATAGTCGTTTAAGTATGCTAATATGCACGTCACAGATATGAAAACACGGTGTGTATTTCTCTTTAAACAGCAGCTTAGTGATAAATCGCTTAAGGCGTGATGACAGCTCTAAACATGTATTTGCCCTTTATGTTCTTTGACTCACTTATTGACAGCGTTTGTTTTTGCCTTCAGAGACTCGACCTGAAAAACTCGTCACACCTGTCAGTAATTTCAGCACGCGAGCTCTGAGCATGCGCACTGGATCCCGAATGGAACGCTAATAACGCACTGCACACTGCATACTACATATGGAAATAGTAAAGTCTAGAAGGGATACTGCAGATACTCACATCAACACGGCATAGTTTATTATTATTATTGTGGTTGTTGTTGTTTTATTAATAATTATAAGAATAATAATAATTCTTCTTCTTCTTCTTCTTCTTCTTCTTCTTCTTCTTCTTCTTCTTATTATTATTATTATTAGTAGTAGTAGTAGTATTATTTATACCTGCCTACTGTATTATTACCCTCCCCTTTAATTTTTTTTTCTTTTTGCAAATATTTCCCAAATTATATTTAACAGAGCAAGGAAATTTGGGTATTATTTAGGCTGGTATTATTAATACATTTTATGTATTATTTAGGGTTTTATTATTATTATTATTTATAATAATAATAATAATAATACTTATTATTATTATTATTATTATTATTATTATTATTGGACTAATATTATTATTATTTAGGCGATTGTTTATTATTATTATTATTATTATTGTTGTTATTATTATTTAGGCTATTATTATTATTATTATTATTATTATTATTATTATTATTATTTAGGCTGTTATTATGTATTATTATTATTATTATTTTTATTATTATTATTTATACCTGCCTAATGTATTATTAGCCCCCTTTTAATTATTTGTGTTTTAAATATTTCCCAAATAATGTTTAACAAAGCAAGGAAATTTGGGTAATATTTAGGCTGGTATTATTAAAACATTTTATGTATTATTTAGGCTGTTATTATTATTATTATAACAATAATAATAAAAATAATAATGATATTAATAATAATAATAATAATAATAATAACAACATTAACAACAACAACAATAATAATAATAATAATAATAATAATAATAATAATAAAATATTATTATTATTATTATTATTATTATTATTACTATTATTCATACCTGCCTAATGTATGACCAGTCTGAACACATTAACCTAAATGAGCCTCCGTGCGTCCTCTGGCGACAGAACTGCACTCATACAAGCAACACAACCCACTCAGCGCTCGCAGTGCACCCGTAAGTAGTACGAGTGTAGTGTGTAAGGCAGTGATTGAAACACAGCCCATGCTTTCACACCGGCGGGGCTGATGTCTGACTCTATTAGTTAGAGACACACTCTGTTCCCTGCCGTCCTTCTCATTTCTCCAATAAAACACGAATGCAAGACCGAGCCGAGGAGCTTACCGCATCAGCACCGCCATCGGTTCTGGTCAGACAAACCCAGAGAGAGCCTCCTGATGAAGATGATGATGAAGATGATGAAGATGCTGAGTGCATGCGGACTGCAGTAACAGCAGCAGCAGAAGAGCCGCATTCCTCCATGCACATCCACCGGTGAGAGTTTTTTTTAGTTTCAGTGCGCGTCTGCTGGGCTTTTTTGCATGCAGCTTATGTCCTCATGCACTGACATACTGTTGCATTGGTGCATGCAGGAACATTGCGGTCAGTCTCTGGGGAATGTCATGCTCAAACACATGCTGGATCAAGTGTTGATTTGCACGAGATGTGTGTATGTATGATGTGTGTGTGTGTGTGGCCTGAGATTGTTCGTCCTAAAGGACACCGGACAGGCGACCTTTAAATGCTCAAAATATAGCGTGGGATATTTGGTGTTTAAGGGTTTTTAATTGTCAGAAGTGCTCTTATTTTGTAAGTTCTTGGCTGGAATCAACCAGTTGATCATCATATAGGACGTTGAGGTCATGACACTTTGCATATGTGTGTGTGTGTTATGAAATATTTAATGGAGTTCAATTGCATTTTTTTTTCTTGAATATGAAACCATAAGTTGTTGCATTATTATGATCTGTTTTTGTTATAGTTGTTGTGAGGTGTGATTGGCAATTGTGTGTTAAACAGGAGTTTATTTGAGCAGTTTATAAATCTAATTGTATCATTTTCTGTGTATATCTCTGCATTGTTTCTAAAATAAATGGCTTAATCGAGAAACATTTTCTAGACAAGGACAAAAATAGATATAACAAGTCAAAAGGAATCCTTAAAATAAGCTAAAAATCTTAAAATAAGCTAAATAGTTTGAAATAAGATGAAATGAAGATAAAATTGTATAATTTTATTTTACTTGTACTTCATTGACAGCGAAAAAAAAACAAAATTTTGAGGTGTCATTTCTGAAAACGACAATTATTGATTTAATTAAAGCTTGGTTTGGTGGGATATTTGGTGTTTATTGGTCAGAAGTGCTCTTATTTACTAAGTTCTTGACTGGAATCAATCGGTTGATCATCATATAGGACATTAAGGTCATGATACTTTGCATATATGTGTGTGTTATGAAATATTTGATGGAGTTCAATTGCGTTTTGTTGTTGAATATGAAACCATAAGTTATTGTATTATTATCATTTGTTTTTGTTATAGTTGTTGTGAGGTGTGATTGACAATTGTTAAACAAGAGTTTATTTGAGCAGTCTATAAATCTAATTTTGTCATTTCTGTGTTTATCTCTGCATTATTTCTAAAATAAATGGCTTAATCGAGAAACATTTTCAAGACAAGGACAAAAATAAATATAACAAGTCAAGAGGAATCCTTAAAATTAAGCGAAATAATCTTAAAATAAGCTAAATAGGTTGAAATAAGATGAAATGAAGATGAAATTGTATGATTTTATTTTACTTGTACTTCATTGACAGGGAAAAAAACTAAATTTTGAGGTGTCATTTCTGAAAACGACAATCATTGATTTAATTAAAGCTTGGTTTGGTGGGATATTTGGTGTTTATTGGTCAGAAGTGCTCTTATTTTGTAAGTTTTTGACTGGAATTAATCGGTTGATCATTATATGGGACGTTGATGTCATGATACTTTGCATATATGTGTGTGTGTTATGAAATATTTGATGGAGTTCAATTGCGTTTTTGTTGTTGAATATGAAACCATAAGTTGTTGCATTATTATCATTTGTTTTTGTTATAGTTGTTGTGAGGTGTGATTGACAATTGTGTGTAAAACAGGAGTTTATTTGAGCAGTTTATAAATCTAATTTTATCATTTTCTGTGGATATCTCTGCATTATTTCTAAAATAAATGGCTTAATCAAGAAACATTTTCTATACAAGGAAAAAATAGATGTAACAAGTCAAAAGGAATCATTAAAATAAGCAAAAAATCTTAAAATAAGCTAAATAGGTTGAAATAAGATGAATTGAAGATAAAATAAAATGAGTTTATTTTACTTGTACTCGATTGACAGGAAAAAAAACTAAATCTTAAGGTGTAATTTCTGAAAACGACAATATTTGATGTAATTAAAGCTTGGTTTGGAGGGATATTTATTGGTCAGAAGTGGTCTTATTTTGTAAGCTCGACTGTAATCAACCGGTTGATCGTCATATAGGACACGGGTGCATATATATATAAGTAAGAAAAGCATGCATTACTCTGTGCCAATATACAAAACACACTTAGTAATGTTAGCTGCAATGCTACACATATATATTCCCATAACGTGCACTCAAACATGGATGTTTCCTATTCATTGGCTGCTGCTAGATTTCTCAGTTGGCAGAAATCGAGCGCCTGTGTTAATTTGCGGAGCCGGTGTGTTGAACAGCTGATGTGATAACCTCCAATCGTCTGTAAATCGGTGATAAATCAGCCCTGCCAATGCAGCGCTGTATCATTAGTGCTGTCCAAAGCTGTTGCTCTCATTCAGTGCCTGCTGAAAACTCCATTCTGTTCTGAGAAAGACGTTTGACTCTTTAAGGATGATGGATTATTGTGTCTGACACAAAGCTGCAGGTGCTGTTCGGGATACAGATGGCATGTTCTTTGGTGGCACAAAGAACCAGAAAGCAAGAGAGGGCAGTAGGGCTGCAGAGTATACTGAAGGATTAATGTTATTATCATGGTAGTAGTATATGCAGGGGCGTTAATGTCCTGTCCCCCACTTTTTGTTTTTGTTTATCATCATGTAGGGACCGAGAGATTCTGTTGCTTGCATCCCAATTTGCATTCTTGTGCTATGTGGGAATCAGCACCTCCAAGGCCATGGTGCTCCACCGGAAAAAGGTGGTTTGCCATCTCCAAGTCTTTATCCCAGGTGGAGGAGTTTAAGTATCTTGGGGTTTTGTTCATGAGTGAGGGAAGGATGGAGCGTGAGATTGACAGGCGGATCGGTGCAGTGGCAGCAGCAATGCGGTTGATGTATAGGTCCGTTGTGGTAAAGAAGGAGCTGAGCAATGCAAAGCTCTCGATTTACCAATCAATTTACATTCCTGCTCTCACCTATGGTCATGAGCTTTGGGTCATGACCAAAAGGACAAGATCTCAGAGACAAGCGGCCGAAATGAGTTTCCTTCGCAGGGTGGCAGAACGCACCATTATAGGAAGCGTGAGGAGCTCTAACACTCATGAGGAGCTCGGAGCAGATGTTTCTGTACGGCTTTACTGTTGACATTTATTCGAGTGAGAATGACGTCAACTGAAACTCTGTCGTACACCACGCCCACCAAAAGTGTACCCTTGGTTGTGGAAACGCAAGCTTGATAAAGGTGACCCGTACCGACCCGAACCGTACTGTACTGTACCACTCGGTGGAAGCGAGCCATTAGACTGCCTACAGGGCACAGGGTAGATTTTGCTCTTCTTCTTAGCTTTGTGGCTGTTCATCAAGAAAACGACAAGGTTTGTTTTAGCTCAGGTTGACCATTGCTTGTTATTATATGTATATAATGTCTCTGCTGTGTATTTAAAAATGACTGTTTCTTTGTTTTCATTCTCCTGGCTTGTGCACGAGCTAGTGTCGTATCTCTGTAAACCAATAGCATTCAGCTGCACGTCTGGCTGCGCGTTTTGGCACCCTGTTGTTGTGCTAGGTATCCTTTCGAAAGAGTACCGAAAAGTGGTTTGCTTTTTGGTACCTTTTGACAGCGGACGCAGCCATAAAAGCATACCGAACCGAACCATACCACTCAGTGGAAACGGGCCATAAATCATGTATGTTTTCTATTTCGTTCACTACTCTTTCACCAGCAACTCTCTCTCTGTCTCTCACTCCCTCTGTGATTAGTGTGTTCTGTATGTCGTTCGTCCGCTCGTGTATCAGGCCTGAGAATCCCGCAGAAACTCTTTCATCTCTCCGCCTGCTGCCCACACACACTTTCTTCTTCCTACAGCCTCTTTCTTCTTTACACCCTCGATAACCTTTCCTACATTTCCTTTCACACGCTCCCTCGTTCTCCCACTCTCTCCATCTGTCTCAAACCCAAATGAATCATTACTTCGCATGGAAGCTGTGATCCAGGCCTGAAATGCATCGTATGTGTGCACATCATAAGATCCGCTCTGACATTTCACAAATGGATAAGCTTGTACTCTCCCTATTGATGTTTTTGACTGTCCAGAGGTGGCCAGTGTAGTAGTAATATTGGGTTAATTTTATTTTTCTGCGATATTAAATTATGCAATATGAATACAGTTTATTACAGATTGTTTGAAAAGCTCTTATTGACGGTTTTCTGGGGATTGACTGTTCTTTCTGTGATTGGTTTGCTTGATATCGGTGAAGAGTGTGGGTGGTGCTGAGAGCCGCGTGCAATATGGAGTAAGTGTTTACAAGTGGTGAGTCTTAGGAAGGAGCCCCAGGGTCTGTTCTTCGTACCTCGCTTAAATGATCTAAGATGATTTGGCAGATCCTGGATCTGTTAATCTTGATAACTGATCTCTCACTAATTTGGTTCTTCAAACAAGTTCGCGAATCAGATTAAAATGTCTGGATAAACTGATCTGAGATCGCTGCGTGTGTTGTGAAGGACAGATCTGTCGATTCTCGAAATCATGATCAGCAATGCAACGATTGGCTGACGGCACAGCTGCGTAATGACATCATCTGATTAATATTCAATTATTCAAATGAGCAAAATTACATTAAATTAGCAGTAAAGGGTTTGTTAAATATGACATGCAATAACCTTCAACATTTGTTGTGAGCGGCAGGCTTTATTCTTTCATGTGTCAAGAGTATTCATCATGTATTTCAATGCAAATCAATGTATTTAGTTCTACATTTAGAAAAGATTTTCTTTATTATAGTAGCCGTTTTTTTAATCGGTGTAAAGAATAACTGGTTGTTTACAAAAGCATTTGGATATTGGTAAAACATGTTCATGACTGCATAAATGTATTATTGCTTTTAAAAAAAGTCACATATTCTGCATGTTTATTATACACAATTTGTACTAAGCGATCTAAAAAGTTCATATCAATAAGTTTTCTCTGTGCACCACCAGGTGGCAGTCTTTGTACTTTCATTTCGAGAGTGCAGATTGCATAAGTTTTATTAATATATATAACTTTATTTTATTTTATTTTATTTTATTAATAACTATAACTTTATATATATAGTTTAAAAATATTTACTCTTTTCCCAAGTGTTTATAACTACTACTGTAAGAAAATATCAGAATTCGGTACATACTTTTTGTATTATCTTTGCTTGAACTGAGCCGATCTAATCCTGTTTATTTGAATTGAACCTGCTCCCGATCAGGTTTAAGCTAGCAGAACTGTTGCTATGACAACAACTCTCGGATCAGCTTTGAAGAACGAAACGATCCTGGATCATGTCAAATCGTCAATAACCAAATCCAGCTAACTGAGTAATACGAAGAACGGACCCCCAGTTGGAAACTTTTGATTTGTGTTTATTTTGATTAAAGCTGCTGCACGTCCACCCGTTCCCACCTCTGAATGAGCGAGTTTTAGCTACCTGTACATTTAAGGTAGCGTTCAGAAAAAACAAAACACTCGCAAAGAAACTTAGCAGAGGAACATAAAAACCTCCTGCCAGCTAGCGTTTCTGAAGTGTTATTGCAGAACAACACAAACAGCGTGCAGAGGTATAAATGCATGACTGTTCACATGGCAGGCGCCATGGGTCACGCTGGTCATTCGAAGCTAGTGATGGGTCGTTCATGAACGATTTGTTTATTTTGAACATCTTCAATATGACTCGGGAACTACGAGTCCTCTCAGAGAGTGATTCGTTCATCCGCACGTGCGCACATTTATGCAGGTGGGATCATTCATTTCAAGTCTTTTGAGTCATTCAGCGCGGAAAGGCAGAAGCCAATCATATGCATTTAGAAAAAGAATTGAACCGTTCATCTCTCAAGTCCTCTATCGGGTCTGAGTCTTTTGTTTATCACGTGCCAATTCAACTAATTATCATGGCTCCTATTGGCTCAGACTGTGTTCATTGGTTAAGATTATATGTGACTGTCAGTGTAACGTGAACGAATCACTGACATTTGTAGATATGAAGAGGTGAGCTGAGCAAAGAGACAACAATACCTTCATAGGCAAAAGAGCAGGTAAACATTGAATTACTATTTTCTCCTTCTTACAGTATTCTATTTATGACTCATTTGTCGTGTGATCAACCTTTTGGGTTAGTTGTAAATGTGTTTGGAAGCAATTCGCAACATTTTAATAATATTTTGGCAAATTGAATCAAATGAACGAAATGACTCGAAAAAAGATTCGTCCATCTCGATAAACAAGACTCAAAGATTTGAGTCAGTAAAATGATCCGAACTTCCCATCACTATTCCAAGCAGAAGTGTAAACCAGCCTTAATTCGGGTACAGAAAGTTGCTGCCATGTGATTGGCTGATTAAAAACTTGTTACAAACAGTTGGACAGGCGTACCTAATAAAGTGGCCGATAAGTGTATATTTTCATGTGGGTGTCTGACAACTGACGATTATCTATTTCACCTATACATAAAAAAAAAAAAAAAAAAAAAAAAAAACTAGCAACATTTTAGCTGGTCATGCAACATCTCTATCTCTGCTGGATGTGTCTGTGTTAGTACGGTTAAAAACACTATAGTATTTACTATAAATTACTTAAGTACTTTATAAGGTGCACCTTACTCTAAAGACAGCATGGAAAATTGTCGGGCATGATGAATATTTTAATCCTCAAGTTTTATATGAGAACTGTGTCCTCAATCAGGTGGAATGCATTGTAAAAGATCCAACTCATTTTTTGTTTCTACAGTACGAACTGCTTCCCTCTGGTAGAAAGTATAGAGTCCCAAAGTTTAAGTTACACCGCTATAAGAAATCCTTTGTACCTGTGTCAGTGGGTTTATTTAATAAGAGTATATCTTAATTAGCACTATAAATTTTGTAATTGTTGTATTTTCTATTGTTTTTTATTGCTTGTTTTAGTGAGTGTCTGTGTAACCCCTCCTAGTTCGTATGTTTTTTTTATAATGATCACGCGGAAGCAGTTTACCTGAACAAATTCACTTTATAGTGTTCTCCTAAAGAAAACAGGGCTCCACACAGACAATAAGTGTACCAGGTCTGGTCACCAAAAAAATCACTCTCAACCGCTTTTGATGAACAAGTGAACTGACTAAATGGCTGGCTGACTCCACCCATTATACCCCCTTTCTCACCTGTAGGTGTCTATTTTTCCCCATGATGTATTACACAGTTTAACAGTGAACATAGGATTTTGATTTAATTAGAACAGATATTTTTAACAAAAACAAGCATTTTGACACCATTCATACTTAATTTACAGTTTCATTTTTTTTCCCCGTTACATGTGCAGCAATATGGCGATGTCCATAACAAATCTCCTGTCAAGGACAATAAAGTTTTACTACTACTACTACTAACTAGTACTGGGTTGGACCCACTTTTGAATGGCCAGACAGCTGAAACCAGTTTGGCCATTCTCCTCTGACCTCTGGCATCAACAAGGCATTTGCGCCCACAGAACTGCCGCTCACTGGATATTTCCGCTTTTTCTGATCATTCTCTGTAAACCCTTGAGATGGTTGTGCGAGAAAATCCCAGCAGATCAGCTGTTTCTGAAATACTCATACAAGCCTGTTTGGCATAAACAACAGTGCCACGTTCCCTTAAATCACCTTTCATCCCCATTCTGATGGTCGCTTTCAACTTCAGCAGGTCGTCTTGACCATGTCTACATGCCTAAATGCGTTGAGCTGCTGCCATGTGATTGGCTGATTAGAAACTTGTGTTAATAAGCAGTTGGACAGGTGTACCTAATAAAGTGGCCGGTGAGTGTACATTTTCATGTGGGTGTCTGACAACTGACAATAGATCTGGTAGCAGAAATCACAGCCTTTGTAACTTTTTACCTTGATAACATTTGTTACGATTTATTTAGGATATGCGTTCGTAACAGAGGCCAGCTAGTAGGTGCTGTGCAGGTAAATCTCACTCCTCTGACCTCTAAAGGTGCTCTAGCGACAGAGGCTAGAGGTCATGGTCTTTACCCTCCTTGTTAGAGCAACTGACTCCCATGCGGAAGGTTGCCAGTTCGATACCAGCTCGGAGCGGGCTGGGTGGCATGGGAACGGCGGGGTTACATTGGTGCCGTGACCCGGATGGGAGTGAGGTTTAGGGGGATGAGTGTAACGGAAGCCAGCCAGTAGGTGCTGTGCAAGTAAAAACCTCACTCCTCTGACCTCTAAAGGTGCTCTAGCGACAGATGCTAGAGGCCATGGTCTTTAGCCTCCTTGTTAGAGCAACCAACTCCCATGTGGAAGGTCGCCGGTTCGATACCAGCTCAGAGTTTTTTGGGTGGCGTAGGACTGGCGGGGTTATACGTTTTCACATTTTGATTCAATGCCTGATTATTAAATTGTAAAATGACTATAAATAAAAAGAAGGTTTGATGAGAATGACACCTTAAAAATTGAATACGATGTGTTCTTTGGAAGAGTTCACTTGCATAGTGATGCTATCATATTGTTTATATAATAAGTGGCATAAAATAGTTTTTTAAATATTATTTATCGCAATATTTTTTTGGTGCAATATATCGTACAACAAAAATAGAAATCATGACAGGCCTAATAATAATTCAGACTCAACATTTCATATCTTGCAATGTGACTATTGTGAATGTGCACAGTGCATTATCGATGCTGAAACCATGTATTGTGCAGCTCGAGTCCAGTGACCTCATCGAAAGCTATTTGACAGAAAGCATGCTCTTTGCGTGCGTGTGTGTGTGTGGGTCTGTGTGTGTGTACGTTAAGTTGGTTAAAAGCCATTAGCGAGCCCGGACCATCAAAATAATTCTGCTCTAATTGAATTTAGGCTCCATCTTTTTGAGTCTGAACCGTGATGCATCCTGAATGTTATTTGATAGCGAGTGATTGGATGTGATCAGAACGTTTATGATTGAGAATTCAGGCATTTGGAATGGAAATCATCATCTCTGAAAGGTTTTGAGTGTAATTGTCTGGCAGTTATGCATCAAGCTAAATCTATCGGATTGTTCATTTGTGTAAATAAGGCAAACTAATCAGCCGTCATGAGGTTTGCATTACAGTAATGTTGTTTATGTGTGTGTGTGAGTTCAGAAGGTGATGTATTTAAGTCCAGTGTACTCTCTATAGGGACTGTTAGTAAGGAAGGACATGTGTTGATGGATTTGTTTATTTTCTATTTTGGTATTGTTGATCATTTTCACTCGCGCTGTGAAGATCTACACTTCATCATGTAGAGGTTTAAAGGTCCTGAGATTAGTATGTTTATTTAAAATGTGTGACCTAAGAGAATTGAGTCTTAAAGGGCCTGTCAAGAACACATTCAAGTCTATTGGACTTTTTGATTTAGAATAAAAATACAGGAATATTCAGAATTATTATTGCAAATTTAAAAACCAGCTGTCTGTGTTAATATGCTGTACAGTGTAATTAATGCACGTGATCACAAATCAGAATTTTCTGCACCATTACTGCAGTCTTGTCCAACTGAGCCGAGGTTCGAATCAGCGACCTTCTTGCTGTGAGGCGACAGCATTACCTACTGCGCCACTGCCTTGGCCGCAAAACTGGAATATTACATAAAAGTTATGCGAAAAAAGCTTTGTAAGCGAGCATAAGCGAGTCTTTTCTTCATTTAAAGGGCCACAAAACCAATGTTTCAGCAGGGTGTTTTCACACCTCTAGAAAAAAATTGAGGAAAGTGGGTGTGTCCAGCTCTGTTTAGGTGGGAGTGTCGGGGCAGGGCAAGAGGGAGGGTTTTGCATAAAAATGGGAGTTTCCATTTGGGCACATGCTGATTTGCACAGAAGCAAAATAAACATACAGACGCAGGGGAGAAAGACAGTGACTGTGTTTACTTGGACATCAGTAATCAAATTATTTGCCAAATTATTAATTTGTGGACTTTGACTGCAGTTTGGCACTTTCATTCAGGAATATTTCATGCAAGCCCCCCGTGACAAACGAGATATTGCATACGAGGAACTGCTGGAAGAGTGTAAGTTTAATGCTATGTTAGATACCGCACGGCGCCCTGCAGAAAAATCCAGCTTAAACCAGCCTAGGCTGGTTGTCTAGTTTTAGCTGGTCGACCAGGCTGGTTTTAGAGGGGTTTTGGCCACTTCCAGGCTGGTTTCCAGCCATTTCCAGCCTGGTCTTAGCTGGTCAGGCTGGGAGATGACCAGCAAAAACCAGCTTGACCAGCCTAGCCAGGTTGGTAGTCCAGCCAAAACCAGCTATGTCCAGCTTAAACCAGGCTGGTCAAGCTGGTTTTAGCCGGATTTGGCTGGTCATTTTCCAGCCTGACCAGCTAAAACCAGCCTGGAAATGGCCAAAACCCCTCTAAAACCAGCCAACCAGCCTAGGCTGGTTTAAACTGGATTTTTCTGCAGGGCGAATGGGAGAAAAAAAAAACTCCATTTCTCTGTATCTTAGATCCACTCGGTAGGTAGAAAGTCATGTGTGTACAGACTATCCTGTCACAAAATGTGGTGAAAATTCTACACGATGGTAATAGTTTGATTGCGGTGTTTACATGTTTACACTCAGAAAGCAGCATTTACAGCGGATCTTTCAGCCCATTATATTGAAGTGATATTAACGTTCTGTAAACTTAGTAATTTAGAAATTGTTTTGACTAAGGTCTGTCTTTAAATGCTGAAAGAGTACTGCTGACAATACAAACTAAATTTGCCATCTGAATAAACAAACAAATACCCCTGATCGCTTATAAATCTGTAGAGACAGGACAATCAACACCAACTGGAGCCACTTTCTTTTTTTAAAAGGAGACGAGCGGCAAATCCGGAATTTACCATTTCCAGATGGGCTCTCATAGCAGAAATGACAACAAAAACTTTGTTGCAGCACATTGATAAACGCAACACTGACGACATGTCTCCAAACAATTCTTCTTCTTTGACTTGTTTTGGCAACACAATGTGGCGTCTCTCTGCCGTTTAATCACTGTATCAGGTAAAAAATAAACTAAAAACGCATTACAAAAACAACCAATTTTCACTTTTTTCGTGAAATATATGTCCTAATAGTGTTTTTAGCACATATATGACTGTTAACATCTAAAAAAATGTGTTTTGGTGTTTTGTCAACCTTTTAATAAATGACTTTAGCCTCAGAAGACAATTCCGACAAGCAATGGACATGTGGTGGCATTTGAAGGCGTGAGACGCCGAGTGCAGACACTCTTGATTCTGGAGGTAACTAATAGTAACACTAATACTGAAATGAATTAAGGCTTTTTAGAAACAAACAAAACAACTGCTCAAATGTTTTACAGTGTGCTCAGCCTGCTGATTTGTCCATTTACACACATTTTTATCATCACATAATCTCTTATAACAAAATCACATGACCTTTTTTAATGCTCATGCTGGAGTTTGTTCTGTAAAAGTGTTTCCGTCGTAGTTTGTGTATCTTTTCTTATTGAATAAAAGTGTATCCTACTCGCGCTTATCTTCTTTATGTGCATTTTCAAAATGTATGCACATCTTGGCGTTTCCATCAACCCCTTTTTTATGTGCATATCTAAAATGTGCTTAAAAGTAGGGCTTAAGGGGGCTAATAATTTTGACCTTAAAAATAGCATAAAAACTGCTTTTATTCTAGCCGAAATCAAACAAATAAGACTTTCTCCAGAAAAAAAAAATATTGTGAAAAATTCCTTGCTCTGTTAAACATCATTTGGCAAATATTTATAGAATTCACAGGAGGGTGAATAATTCCGACTTCAACTGTATATAGCTGAAATGTCACAGGTGCATTTTGCGGACACACCTGGGACTTGTGCATCTTGCTAAAAGGCCATAATCGGACACCTTTAAGGGTAAATAGAGGCCTGGAAGTGTTTTGGATGCGTAAAGAGAGCATGTGCTCCCCAAAGGTCTCAGATTAGCCGTGTTAATGGAAGGACTCGCTCAGGTGTGTTTGTGTATCTCAGACTCAGGCACATAAATCCTATTAAGTCGAGGAAGAGAAAGTAGGTCTGTAGGAACTCTGTGCGTCTCTGCGAGAGAGAGAGAGAGAGAGCTAATAAGACACATCGGTCCACATCAGCACATGCTATTTTTGGCCTCTTAGTGGCTTTTGCTGAGGCGAGCTTCACTATTACGTTCACTCATACTTGCTGTGAGGGATTTGAAACAAACTCCTGACACTAAGTAGTAAAGTTTGGCACAACTCATGCCGTGTTGTTTGCGGTACAGATGTGAATGCTTGTTTTAAGTCATGGTGCATGCTTGATGGTGATTTATGAACATGCTTGTACACAGAGGCGCAAAAAGGGGGTATGAAGTATATGCGGTGCGTGAGGGCGCAACACATGGGGGGCGCCGTTGTGCCAAAATGATTGTTGAAATTATCCGTATTAAAAAGTTTCAAATAATAAAACTAAATAAAACAGTTTTGTTTATTTTGCTTTTAATACGAGTATAAAATTGTATTTTATTAAATAAAAAATATGCCATGAGTTGCATACGTTGGCGCACACGTTTTAATTCAAAACCATTTAAAACAATAACATGCAGTCACACAGCCAAGAGTAAAGTGTTCACGTAGAATGTGTAGGTTTTTAACATTTTCATCAAAATAAACTGTCAAATCATACATACAGTACAGTTGAGGTCAAAAGTTATGATTAATATGACTTTTTTTTTATTAATTTATTATTAATCCCAACATTTTCTTGTCAAATGTGACATCTGTTGAGAGACAAACAAGTTTTATCGCTGTGAATCAATCGCATCACTTGCGCATCACTTCTAATCCTGATCCTACGAAATACCTTGTTGGGACATGTAGCCTGGTTTTCAAATTAAGGATTGATTTCAGTTATTTTAGCTTTTTTTTATTGTTTAATTTTTTCTTCAGTTAACCCCAGGGCATGTTATAGCTCAGGGACACCGAATGTGACTAAAGACTAACTAAAAAATAAATCAAGTTGAAACCTCCTTTTACACATGATCACTCACTGTCTGTCTATCAGACACTTCTGTAAGTTTTGGCTCCTGGGAAAATGTTTACTTGGTAAAAGAAAAATAGTTTACTTGGTAAAATTTGCATTTCAGTTAAATTTTCAATTTTTATTCCAAATATCGTGATACATATCGAATCGTGAACATTATATCGTGATACACATCGTATCGTGAGCTGAGTGTATCGTTACACCCCTATTATTTATTATTAATTAATTATTTTGCCAAAATAAGACTGATCACACAAAATGTATGTCTATAAGTATAGACTTCAATATATTTCAGATAAAATAAAAAAATACTATTTTGATTAAAAATTCCCCTGTATAAATTTTATATACTTGATTGTAATCATTCTTAACCCTGTTAAAACTGACACATGAACAAATAGTCAGAATATTTACACATTTTTTGGAACTGAGATGTTTATTAATCCTTCTTTCAAGATCCCTTTTCATACTATATACATGTTTTTTATAAATTTATTGTGTAATCGATATTTCAGGCAGTTTGTCTCTGTTTATTTTTTACAATAAATATTTTACAGTGTTTTTTATTTTATTTTGTGAGAGGTGTAATAGCAGTTTCAATTGTGAATGCAAAGACAGACCTTACACCTCGCATATGAGAAGTGATTGCAATTTTATGTTCTTTTGCCCTTTAGGACTGCCATACTTATCTTTTTTTTTTTTTTTTTTTTTACAAATGTACAACAAGTACAGAAGCAAGGCATGTCAAGGTGCTACACTCATTTAGTGAGGAAAATTGAATTGAGAAGACATTTGGTATTTGATGTAATTCTTTGTAACTTAACAGGCTTAGTGTTCTTGTACTTTTACTACTTCATACTATTTCAGTGATGTTCAGAACTGCGAATGTATTTGTTCGAAGCATGTTGATGAGGAAAAATAACTTGTGCAAAACCCGCACACCCCTCAGTCAACGTGTAGTTGCGCCCCTGCTTGTACATTTTAGGTGAAGAGAAACGCTTCTGGTTTTTGGTATTTGAGCTCAGGGTAATTATTATGGTGATTTGGCATCACTGATGGTTTAATATGGAAGAGTGAAAGTCACCTCTATTATATAATGTGAATGTGTTTGTGTATGGCGGATTCCAGATATATTTTGTGTTTTTAAGAAACTTTATTATTATTGTTCTAAAACTTTAGTGAAACAAATTTACATATTATATACTTGCATATAGTATTGTTATTATTATTAATAAATATATACGCACAACACAGCAATATCACATGTTATAGCAATATCACACATGTAGCAGGCTTGAGGCCGCAGGTATCCCACCATTGACGATATACAGCCATATTTCACTGCTACTCGTGTGATATTGCGTTTATACAACAGTTAGACAGCATAATCATGTGTATAAAAAATAAAATCAAACCTCAATCTCAAAAACCCTTTTGTATTAGGAACTAGTTCTGCCATTCATTCATATCTGCAGCTGATATCAGAACAGCAGACACCGCTGCTACTTCACCATCGTCACTTTAGAGCTAGTGTTTGAATGATTCTCTAGTGTAATGTCTAAAGTGATGATAAAACATGTAAGTTTGCTCACATTTTTGGATTATAAGGCTGAACGCCATGAAATGCCATCAGTCTACAAAGATTTCCCAAAGAGGCCAATATTTTTTATGTATCATTTGGGAAATATTTAAGTATATTATAAGTATATATGAAAATATATAAAAATAAAGTATTATTTGTTTTATTTCGGCTATTTGTTTTATTTTGCAATTGCAGGATATTATTATTATTATTATAACACAAATCTTATTGAGTATGTTTATTTATTTTATAGTTTTATTTATATATTAATATTATATTGTATAAATTATTATTATTTTATTATAATATTGTATTATTATTCATTCATTCATTCATTTTCTTTTTGGCTTAGTCCCTTAATTAATCTGCCGAGGCTCGAATCAGCGACCTTCTTGCTGTGAGGCGACAGCACTACCTACTACGCCACTGCATCTATATTATTACTATTGTTATTATTATTATTGTTTATATATATATATATAAGGAAAATGTGTATTTAGGGAATTATTATTTACTGCAAATTATACATTTGTTGTATCATTCCAGATTAAGGAAAATGAATGGAAAAAATTTGGTTTGACTAGCAATTCTAATATGAGTTTTGTGAATAATCTTTTAGAACTTCTGTATAAGTATGTTTAAGTTTTTATAGTTATTGTAAATACTGCCTTTTTTATTTAATACCATATTTTATTCCTTTTTTTTATTTTGTCCATTCAAATTTTAAACATTTTTATTATACCTATTGTATTTACATTTTAGGAGTATATAAACCCTTCACACACATTCATATACTCTATATATTAGCATATTGCTGTTACTCACATTTTCTAATAGTGATGAGCAATGTAAAGTGTCAATGCAAAATAAGAGAAATTCACTGCATAAGTTGCTTTAATAATTTATCATTCATGCTCACCACAGCAGAAATGCTATTGTATTGCTCATGCCTATGGCCAGGAGTTGAAATTTCTCTTACAGTCAGTATTAAAACTTGTGTGTAAAAAATCTTTCCACACCATATTGTGGTTTTCTTGAAGAAACCTAAAAATAGTGTTGTTATAAATAGAGATTTGAGCAGGTGCAGGAGGAGGAAACCCGAGCGGGATGTTTCCAGGATTTGTGTTTTTGGCGTCTCTGTGTTTTGAGGATTGGACACGGCCGCTGTTGATCAATCTCTTCTGAATGTATTTCAGGAATGAGGACGAGTCTCTGCGTGTTTATGAAGAGTTTTCGGTCATCCCTCACACACAAACACACGTTTGGCTCCTCGAATGCTTGTTGACGTGACCCTGTTTGTGGTGTTTGCTGAAAGACAAAACTTCAGATCAAAGTATATGTCAGTGTATAAAGGATTTTAGCTGCTCCATTTCCTTTGACTTTGTCTGTCATTCAGCGGCCTTTTTAAAAGAACACATTTCTCATTATTATTATCAGTGCTGAAAATTGTTGAGCTGCTTCAAATTGTTTCATATTACTTATGCCTAGGTCAAACTGTGTGATTTTAGTCCTGATTTTGACTCGCTGACAGGTTTTGAGAAATCGCCGACAAATGCCTGAAATCACAGGCAAATCGGTGCTCGTGCATGTGAGTGACAATCACACAGTATGAACGATCAAAGACGCGATCTAAGAGAATCACAGATGAGTCGCCGATGCCTGTGAGATATTTGGCGTGCTGAATATCTGGAGCTGTCGGCGATTTAAATCATGCCGTGTGAATTGAGTTTTGACTGAAAATAACATCAGCGATCACCTACAGCTAATGAGAGAGCAGCTTTCACTTGTGTGTGTGTGTGTATACCTGCTGCAGGCCAGCGGGAGGCTGGGGGACAAGTTAAAAGCGCTCTTTTTCGGTTTATTTGGACCCACGAAATGGAGGAAAAACTAGTGGAGGTTTGACAGGAATCAGGAGCAACCGTGTCTGTTTGACGTTTCATACAGAAAGAAATTAGTTTATTATCAACTTAAGTTGAGGAGAAATGGCTAATTCCCTTTAAACCCAGGTGAGCAAACATGTACATGTTCTACTCCATTAAAGGCTTCTTTCTCGTTATGTAGTTAATAACAAAAGATATACTACATGTTTTTGGCTGTGAGACGTAGTTTGGACAAAGTTGTCGGCGATTCTCCCTATAGTAAAGTCATGCAATGTGAATGTCCATGTCGCCAAACCATCTTGCAATGTAAACAAAGCAGCGACGAAACGCAAGCCCAGATAGTCAAGCAGTGTGAAAACATCTGTGACACGACTACTTTGAAAATCATGCAGTCTGAACTCGGCATAAGGCTTCATGTTATTCATATTTAGGGCGTCACGATGGCGTAGATTCATAAATACACAAATTAGGCTTGGGCGGTAATACGGTATTATGGTATACTACGGGATCTAAAAATACTTTACTTTACTTTATTGTCCATGAGTGGAAATTCATCTTTGGCTTCACCACACAAACAGATCAACGTTCACATTACATACATCACAGAAAAAACAGAAATCACAAATACACTCATTGTTATCACATATAGCACATTAAAAAAAACATTTTTAAAAAAACTCAATTTAAAAACCTTTACATACTTAGAACCCAGTATTTAAAATATCTAATGGCACTCGGCACTAAGGACATTTGATACACATTTTTTTTTAACTTGAGGTTGCGTAAAACGTCTTTTTGATGGTAAGAGCTGAACTTTGATATTTAAGGGATGGGAACAATCCTCAACAATGATGTGTGCTTTCTGTTTAATTCTCACTGAATACATTTCATTTGGTTGTCTTTGTGCTTTACCTAATTGCACTGCCAGTTTTTACCACTCAACAAAGTTTTTGCTTTTGCTTAATTGGTAACAGTCCATACCATGCAATCATGTAAAACTCACAACACTTTCAACCAAGTTCTTGTATACCATCTCCAGAACATTTTGACTCACACCAAATTGTTGTAACCTCCTAATGAGATATAATCTCTGCATTGCTTTTTTAAAAATGCCCTCTGCAAATAGCAACTGTGTCAGTTTCAATACCGCTATACCTTCATAAAAACAATGCACTTAAATAGGAGACGAGTATTAAATAATAAATATTAATTTTCTAATGCCTGCAAATGTGTATGCGTGATTGTCATCATGGGACAGTGTGGAGGAGAGAGGGTGAGGTAAGATGGCGAGTCGCGAACCAAGTGACCTGCAGTTTGGCAGTATTTCCGGTTTCGACCAAACGAGAAGGGAGACGTTGTTAATACAGTACCAACTAGAGATCTGCATTCCCAATGCTGTACTGTGGGAGCTGACCAGATTTCGGGGGAGCGGTCAGTAACTCTGGTGTAATTTGAAAGGGAGTGGGCACGTAGTTTAACAACCCAGAGTGTGTTTGCGTGTGCGGTTGTGTGTGTGTGTGTGTGTGTGTGTGTGTGTGTGTGTGTGTGTGTGTGTGTGTGTGTGTGTGTGTGTGTGTGTGTGTGTGTGTGTGTGTGTGCGTGCGTGCGTGCGTGTGTGTGTGTTTAAATGAGAGAGAGCGTGATGCTGTGTGTCGCTTGGTGCTCTCTCTATGTGTGTGTGAATAAAAGAGAGAGGGAGCGTGGTATCAAAATTTGGATACCGCCCAAGCCTGTAAGGTCCACCCAGTTGGTCAAATGGAGGTGTCTACTGGTCGATGAAGGTTCAATTCCTGTTCGGTCTTTCCAGTGCACTATGTTGATTTACTTTAAATTTAACTCATATCTGACTCCAATTTGAATACGAGTTGTTTTAGAATATTAATATGTTTATCTTTCGTTTTATCTGACTCCAATCATAAAACATTAAGATTATATCAATATATAATTTAGATAAATATTTGAACCTTTTGTCTTCACTCGTAACTATTACATTTGT
The DNA here is from genome assembly GCF_049306965.1 of Danio rerio. Lineage (NCBI taxonomy): Eukaryota > Metazoa > Chordata > Actinopteri > Cypriniformes > Danionidae > Danio > Danio rerio. Next base: position 47,911,316 of record NC_133187.1, on the reverse strand, counting down.
TCATTCGGGTGCTCATGTTGCTCAGAGAAATCGCCCCGGCCGATGGCGTCCCTCACAGTCACACTCTTGTTAGTCTTGAATATTAAACAGAGGTAGATGACTACTACTTTTAGATGGCCGCTCCCGTGCTTGCTCATTCTAAAGTATTTTAAATTAATTCACCTTAGATGTACACCCTTAAGTAAAAAACAATATCATTTCCAATCAGAGTTTATTATTATTATAAATGTAACCGACTTCTGTACTCTATAACAGGGGTTCCCAAACTTTTCAGCCCGCGACCCCCAAAATGACAATGCCAGTGACTTGGGACCCCCAATATCCTCTGAGGTGGTATTAAATACAGAAACCTGGCATGCAATGGTGCACACACACCAATTGACCCAAGTCTATTCTTTGTTTATTTTTTATAATGTATGTCAGTGCTGTAAACGGGCCAGAAACTTTAACCTGGTGTTATAAAACCAATCTGCTGCATCTGACACTATTGCTGTGTCTTTAATATAATGTTATTACCCCAGGGGTCGCATTCCAATAGAACTAGTAACTATAAGCTACTATATTAACTATATGGTATATAGTAACTATAAACAACTATTTTTTCTCTTTAGTAGGTTATGGATAAAATACGGTAACTCTTATAGTTAAATAAATAGATTTTTTTAAATCACCAGCGACCCAACCCCACCCCCCCTCCCTCCCTCATTGTCCTGCGACCCCTCAGGGGGTCCCGACCCCCACTTTGAGAACCACTGCTCTTTAATAATATTGGTTTCACCAAGCCCATGGTTTCCCATATGAACTTAATTTAGAATAATATTACTTCTAAACAAAGGTCGGGTAACCTATCTAGGTTAGTCATGCAACCCCTTGTTGTCCTAGACGGAAGTTAACACCCTCTCCACCTAAGTACACTTGAATCAATATCAAGAGTCAGTCAGATCCCTAAAATAAATTAGTGTGCGCAATGCTCTATCTAAACTGGATTTTAGTCCGTCTACTGACCTGACACAGGAAGTGTGGAAACAAGGATACAGCGTAATCTACTGGAATGAAGAATTACACAGTAAGCAAAATATGTTCAAACATAATTTATAATTGATAACAATTTAGTCAGGTAAATGTGTATTATGCCAATTCATTCAGTCAATTTATAAACAATCAATACAAGACATCAAGTTATCAAAGATAAATCCAAGATTAAAAGATGCATACATGACTTCAAAATATAGCGTTAGAGCTCCATGCTATGGGCTGATCTGAGTTGCAGAATCGCCCAGAACATCTTAGAAACTTTCCCTTAAGTAGTAAATCCAAGAATTTCCTCAAGGAAAGGGGTGTGTGAATAACAAAAGGCATTTGCATTTAGTGGAAGAGTTTCTGCCTGTGGGAAAGGCACACCCCTTACAGTAGTTCAAAAGATACCTGAAGTTATAGCTTTATTGTTTTGATTGTGTTTATTTCTGAGGAAATGAGACCATTGTACCAGTCGCACTGAGACATTTCAAATGATATCAAACATGATAGATAAAGTCACTTGGGTTGATTTAGAACATTGACTTTGACCATATGTGTGAGTTGAGAAAAGTTTCAATGTAAATGGAGGAATGGAGGGGAGCTGGTTCCTCCCACATTCCCACCTGCTGGGTTGTGGAGCCGATTGTCTCTGTTTTCATGTTTGAATTGTCAAAGACATCAAAATATTTGTGATATCTCACGTCTTACAAACCTAACACAAATCCAATTTGTCAATTGAAAACACGATTCATCAATGCACAAATCCAACTCCCAACTAAGAGATCAAGAAGAACACAATTCAAGATGGCTGTGAAAACAGAGCTCTTTCTAATCGAGCTGATCTGTGTGGATTAAGCGTTACATTTGGCCTGAATAATGAGAAGCTGTTTGTCTGAGCACAGAAAGGTGAAAGCTGAGCGTAGTCAAACAGCTTTATCTGAATGAAGGCCAGCTCTCCTTTAGTCATTCAGCTTCTCACATCACTTCAATTCATTCACATGCAGGGTTGCCAGATCCAGGAACATTCTTCAGCACAGTCACAAATCAAAAACCCACCCAAAGGAATGAAAACAAGTAGCACAATCTTTTTTTCCCCTTAGATATCATTTGCCACAAAAGAAAATGTTTACCATGTATTTTCTGATATTGTGTAATATACAAATTTGTAGCTGCAGTACAATGTGTGCTAAAACACACACCAAAAAAAACACTTTCTTATGAGTTGTTGTTTTGTTTCTAGTCCAAATATCTAAGTAAAGTTTATTTATAAATGGATTTCGAGAGTATCACGGGCTTATGATTGCTTGCAGCTGCCCCGCATTATTTAATTCATGATTCACCAATCAGACGATTCCTAAGCCACTATAAATACCCACGCTCCATATGACAGCCATCTTCATTTTGAAGAATCCCCCCTTCCAGCCCTACTCCTCCTTCTTTCCTTGATGGGTGGCACGGTGGCCCAGTGGTTAGCACTGTTGCCCCACAGCAAGAACGTCACTGGTTCTAGTCCTTACTAGGGTTGTAACGGTATGAATTTTTTACGGTATGATAATCGTCTAAAACAATACCACGGTTTGACGGTTTCGCGGTATACGGTATGTTACAAATGTTACAAAATAATAGAACAGTGAAGCAAATTTGACTTTTTCCAAATAATATATTTTCAGTTACTATAAACAACACCACTTACAATGAACAAATAAAAAAATAAGAAAATAATAAATAATGTGTCAAAGTCCAAATAAAGTCCAAATTAACATGGTGCAAATCCTCAGTAAAAAATAGATATAAATATTTACTATACTATAAATAGTTACATAACGAAACTAGATTCAATATGGAACATCCTTAGGTTTTATGTGCCAGCATGGATATGGTTGTCTGTGGATATGGATTTGGATATGGTTGTCTGCAATGCAGACAAACAGCTGCATCTTCATTTGCGTCTTTTGAAAACAGCAAGAGCAGCAGTTCGTCTTTGCTGTGTCACTGTTTTGTCATGTTTCTGTGCTGCTGTGCATGCAAAAGTACTTAGTATGAGAAATATTTCATGCAAAACTTTTTTTTTTTTGCGTTTTATTTAGCCGCGCATAAATGTATGCCTATCTCTCATTCTGTGTTGTTCAAAAAGCTCAGTGTTGGTCCACAAACAAAAGCGAAACCTATGCTTATTGGTTGTGATACAGCGAGTTTAAACCAATCTGGGCATGGAGGAGGGATAATGCATCAATGTATCGTGTCTGGTTTGTCCGGAGACACAGTGACGAGCGTTTCTTTGTCAAATCAGCGTTGTCAAACTTTGATGACGTAATCGCACTGATTCCGGAGCCTCCGGAGCCACGAATGTTATGTGATACAGCACTGGAAAGCTGAGATTCTCTCCAATCTTTGAATTGTATGAATAGGATCAGCGAATCAAAAGTTATTAAACATTTAAGAGCAATACTTATTTTTAGCCGAGGGCGGCTGTCTCGGTCTTTAAGGGTTAAAACCGTTGATATGCAATTGTTCATGGTATGATAATCGTGCACGTTCAAATCGTGGTAAACCGTCATACCGGTATATTGTTACAACCCTAGTCCTTACCAAGCCAGCCAACGTTTCTGTGCAGAGTTTACACGTTCTCCCCATGCTCACGTAGGTTTCCCCCGGGTTCTCTGGTTTCCTCCTACGGTCAAAAAATCTGCAACCTATGTTAATCGACTAATCCAAATCGGCATCATAGACATGCTTTTTATTAAGTAGTTATCTCTTAAGAGCAATCACTATCTGTTCATTAGCTACTACAGCAGGGGAGTTCTCGAGATCTACCTGAGATCAAACTCCCCTCTCGCCTTGCAAACGGGAGGGAGCCCTGGGCTCGAGGATCTTCTGCTGGCCATTTTAACAGTGGCTCAATAGAAATTTGCTCTATTATGGAGCCAGGACTAGCGGAATTTCGATAAATTGCATTTTCAGTTACCTCCGTATTTGCTTCACAAGGGAGAGCGGGAGGTTGCCGCTTGGCTTTAGAAGAGTCAAAACGAAGAAACCTTTTAATTTTGACTTGCTTCTTCTAAAGGTGAAAGCTATATTATTATTATTATTATTATTATTATTATTATTATTATTATTATTATTATTACATGTGTAAGAGGCTAAATTATCATATGCATTTGTTTATATGACAAAACATGCTTTTTGACTCAAGAAGGTCCATACTGAATACAAAGGCAGATACTGATAAGATCAGGGCCTGTTGTGTGGACTTTGGGGGTTTTATGGTGTGGTCACATGTTGATTGGTCAGTTTGAATGTCTCCGCATTGGTGGTCACATGGTCAAGAAAGATACAAGATAGGTGGTAAACTCGAGCTCTGTCTTTTCCTGCGCTCTCTTTTCCTGGACTGGTTCTCTCCTGCTCTGCTCCTCTCCTCCTCTGGAGTCTATCTTCTCTGACTCTACTGCAATCAGGCTTTTGGGCCTGCTCTCTTCGTCTCTCTCTTTCTCTCCCCCTTGTGTCTCTCCTTCTACCTATGGTTACTTTAATTTTACATTTAAGCTGGGTACAATTTTTACCATATGTTTTATCATTTCATATTTGATCATTTTATACAGTATTTTGTTATTAATTCAGTTGTAACCATAGAGAATTATTGTCATTAAATCATCTCATTTTCAAGAATTTGTGAATTACTTTTGATTTAACATCAACACTTAATTGTTCCATATAGCAATACAATACAATCACATAATATCAGCGCTCTCCCACATTTATAGCTATTAATACTGCCCTTATTTCCGCTGTGGTTTAAAGACCGTTCTTACACATGAAAGCATTTATTGCAATGTGATTATTCAATATCTGTACATTCAACACAATCTCACGGCAATTCGTAACTTTTTCATTTAGTGGCTAATTCGTATGAATTCGTACGATCTAATTCGCACAATTTAGTACGATTTGCTTATCCCCCAATGACGGTTGGGGTTAGGGGTGGGGTCAGGTGCCACGCCTCCTTTTTAAAATCGTACCATTTCGTACGACTGAACTCGTACGAATTCGTATGAATTAGCCACTAAACTGACAAACATAAAATACTTACGTTTTCTCGTGAGATCAGGCTGGTACATTAGGACTATGCAATTAATCGCAATCGCAAAAAAAATGCAATTTAAGCACACGCAATTTCTAAATCGCGAAAGGCTGCAATTTTTATCTAATAATTTATTTTGAATTTTATTCAGAATATACTCTTGGGCGCATGATTTTAATATGTTAACCAATCAGAGCTGACGCAGCGCACCGGGCAATTACAGCTAAGCTGAGTAGGAGAAAGATGTTAACCAGCTCACTCTGCGCATGACGAAGTTGGATTCAGGAGAGAGGATGTGTCACAGAGCAAGGCAATTGGCAAGACTTGTGACATGATTATTCCAACAAAATGAAGCAATACTACAAATCTGTTCCAACACTTAAAACAGTGTCATAAAAAACTGCATGATCAATGCATGTCGACAAAGTCCATCGTAACAAACAAAAGCACTCATTAAAGCCATCCCAAACAGACTAAACTAGTATCCATTGTAGTATCCATTTGCAAGCGCCGTGCCTTATGGGAAAGGGTCAAAACGGCACAAAGAAATTACTGACGCAATAGTTTTGTTATGCACTTCTTGTGCACTGAATAGAATGTGTGTATGTAGCTTGTTTGAAAAAGCAAAAACAGTTGCCAAAATCGCAAATAAAATCACAATCGCAATATTCGTTCATAAAATCGCAATATGATTATTGTCCATATTGCACAGCCCTACTTTACATGAATACTGTTAGACTGCCTAGAAAACCGTCAAATAGTGCTATTTAAACCATCTCGAGCAACATTTATTGCATAAAAATAAAATATCACAATATTAGATTTTACCAATAGTGTGCAGCCCTTTACTAGTATCTAAGTGAAGACCATTGCAGTTATATTCAGTGTAACAGAAGTCCTTAGGGAAGTGAAGTTGTACAGTACGATGTTGATTTGACATGGTCAGCTGGGTGTCCTCAGAAGGAGAATCTCAGGATTGCGGTCAGACTAATATTAGCTCTGATTCTGGCCTGCTGACATTAGAGACGTTTTGTGTTTAATTAGACTGTGATTCTGCTGTAAACATGCTGAAGAGACACCTGGGGGCGGCTGATACCCGGCGGGGGCCATTACGGCTCTTCAGTCTCTCATTGTTTCCTCTGTGACTGTTGTGTGTAGTGTTTGTGTTGCTGGCGGTTTGGGTTGTTATAGTGAAGTAAATCCTGCTGCAGTTTGACTCTTGTGTGTCAACTGGAGTCCGTAGAGCACAACAATGTCAATGCCAGTGTTAATATGTCTTCTTGGTAATGTCTTATTGTTTTCTTATACTTTGATGAAACGCACTGATGATTACTTCCGAAATGAATTCACTGGTTTGCTTTTTTTTGATAAAGTAATAAAATCTATTAAAAGAGATGTGCTCATTAACAAAGATTTAGACAAATGTGTGTCCAAAATTTGAGAGAAACAGACCTTTTGTGCACATAGTAAAAACATTTTACGTTTTGAGTTCAACTCATGAAAAAAGGGAGCCAAAGTTTTTGTTGTATTGTTGTATAGATTTGTGTGTTTGTTTGTTTATTTATATATTTATTTATTATACTTTTAAAACTATATGATCAGTGTCAGTCCTGATTGACTATCAATTAATTATTTAGATTTTCATTTATTAATTGTTAGGTTACCACTTATCCGTTCTATTATCTATACTTCTTGTTGTATTATTATTATTATTTTTTTTTTAAAAACAAACTAATTGAACAGAATTAACAACACTTTATTATTATGTTTTTATTGTAAAATAAAACGAAACCAATAATTGTAAAACAAATAAATCATTTTTTTTCCTGTAAAAGAATGTACAATGGTTTGAAGGAAAATAACTTTTTATTTTTAATTTTTTACCTATTCTTCTGAAGAAAAATCAACCAGTTTACCTTTTATGGCAGAAGTCGAGATCTCTCTTAATTTATTGTGCTCCCTGCAGTTGAAAATACCGTCTTTGAGTTGCGAAATGCAGTTAAATGCGATGATGTTTATGATTTTTCATTAACACATTTACATAAATAAGTTACCAGTGTTTTGGGAGTTAACTGTCTTTTAAATACAGTTTTGGAGCATTTTGCGATTTTGTAAAAAAAAAAAAAAAATAAAATAAATAAAATAAAAAATGAATAAACAGAAATAATAATAAATAAAAAAAAAAATAAAAATAAATAAAATAAAAAATGTGTGTGTGTGTGTGTGTGTGTGTGTGTGTGTGTGTGTGTGTGTGTGTATATATATATATATATATATATATATATATATATATATATATATATATATATATAAATAAAAAAGCTGTTTTTTAATAATTTCCTAATAAACATAGTTTATTATTAGGCTATTCAGTGGCCACGTATATCAGCCTGATCTCATGAGAAAACATAAGTATTTTGTCAGTTTAGTGGATAATTCAAACAAGTTCTGTCGCACGAAATTGTACGATTTAACAAAAAAAGAGGCGTGGCACCGAACCCCACCCCTAACCCCAACCATCATTAGGTGATGAGCAAATCGTACTAAATTGTAGGAATTAGATCGTACAAATTCTTACAAATTAGCCACTAAATCAAAAAGTTACGAATTGCCGTGAGATTTCATTGGCTGAATTTATAAATACAGCTGATGTAAAAGCTTTTTTAATGTTTAAGATTTATTTAGGCTGCTGCAGAAAAAATACTGTTTTCATTGTAACCGAATGTGTGTGTTTATTTAATTATTATTATACTAATTTAGGTGATTGACTGCTGGCATAACCATGTGGAGGATGTAACATTACCGGTAGTAGCTAGGCTGTCAAAAACTTTTCATAACTTTTGATTGCAGTTCATGCGCTTTTGAAAGATACTTTCACTTAGCCAGATTGTTTGTTTTCTAGTATAAGCAGAAACGCAACTTGTTTGGTTCACTCCACAAGCTTACGAGTTGTGTGTGCGCGAGAGTCTGTGCTGCGAGCTATGTGTCTGCACTTTGTGCAAGCCTCCACTAAGTGCGCGCGCACAGCCGAGAACTGTGAAAGCTTTTTATACTTGATGCGCTCGCCGGAAACACAAGTATTTCTCAAGTTAGATTGACAACTGTGAAGATGAATATCAAATATGGCAAATTAGAAAAGGTTGGTCAGTTAATTATGCTATTGTAAGTAATGTTTATTCAGCAATAATTCTACAGCAGTACTGTTAACGTCGAAGCTTATCGATACTTCAGTCTTTTATAATTTAGCACCGATAATGTACAGAGCTTCGGTACCCATCCCTATTTAAATGACAGTTTGTTTACCCTTTTTAATGCAAAACAATTAAATCTATTGTTTTCTTTACAATACATTTTCTGCTCTTACATATGGTCATGAGCTTTGGGTCATGACCGAAAGTACAAGATCTCGGATACAAGCGGCTGAAATGAGTTTCCCCTCGCAGAGTGGCAGGGCGCACCCTAAAGGGGGTCACACACCGGATGTGCTGCTCGGTGACGAACCACGTCGCGCCACACAGCACCATGCATTTTAGAATTCTAAACATAGGTTTCTATCAGTGTACATACACCAGCGACGCAAGTTGGCGGCTGTCAGCGGTGCCCAGTTGCGACTCAGGACATAAGTCATACTTCTGCCGCACCACAGAGCGCCATCTGAAAAGTTTCATTTTAAATAACATGCAAATGTGTGCATCTGGTGTGTGATGGTTTTAACTGTCATGTGCGCGCTGTGTTGCAGCGCCAAGCGACGCATCCGGTGTGCAACCCATTATAGATAGGATGAGGAGCTCGGAATAGAGCTGCTACTCATCCACATGGAAAGAAGTAAGCTGAGGTGGCTCGGGCATCTGTTTCAGATGCCTCCTGGACACCTACCTAGGGAGGTGTTCCTGGCATGTCCAACCGGCAGGAGGCCTCGGGGAAGACCCAGGACATGCTGGAGGGGCTATGTCTCTCGGCTGGCCTGGGAATGACTTGGGACCGCTTCAGAGTAGCTGGCGGAAGTGTCTGGGGAGAGGAAAGTCTGGGGTTCTCTCCTGAGATTGCTGCTCCTGTGACCCGGCCACAGATAAGCGGAAGAAAATGAATGAATGAATGAATGAATGAATGAACTTTCTATATAGTATGCTACAGGCCAAGCAGATAAAATTTTAATAGCTGTATATAAATATTCATATGGTCAGAACCAACATTAATATTAATGCATTATTATATGGAAATGATGTATAAATGTTATATCTTTAAACATTTAAAATGTTAAGGCCTTCTCAAATCAAAGAAAAATAATTATTGCTTTTTGGTTAAACATCACTAGGGTTAAATTAGTTTTAATACTTTTCTAAACAGTTTAACTGAGTTGCAGTGAGGACTTTTTTTGTGACTATATTTTGTGACTATATACCGTGAAATCGGTTCTCATGCCATGCCTTATCGCAGTTCAGTCCTTTACTTTTCTTACGAGAGTGAATATCTGAGTCTGCTCTGGTTCCTCAAGATCATCATCTCTCCTCTGTTCATGTTCTCCCTGGACTTTCAAAAAACAGAAATGTGCGCACATCTAGAAAATCTTGAAGGCAGGTGCACGATCAAAAAACAAAAATAAGTAGCAAAAGATTCAAAGTAAATCGGCACACTGCCACTTTAGCTCTCAAAAATTTTTCAATGTCAATATTACAAAATCACAACGTTTCGACCGACATGGTCTTCATCAGGTATCATCATCCTTTTTACCTGATGAAGACCATGTCGGTCGAAACGTTGTGATTTTGTAATATTGTCATAAAAAAATTTTTGAGAGCTAAAGTGGCAGTGTGCCGATTTACTTTGAATCTTTTGCTCCCTGGACTTTCAGTCACCAAAAATACGCTTCTACTCGTCAGCACAGGCCATTTTAGCAGATTGGAGTGCTTTCACACACCTTCACACCTCCATCAGCATCCAGTAAAGCCTCTCACACCAGAGAGCTCGCTAAACACCCAACCTGCTGCACTCCCTGACTGTGTGTGAGAATTATGAGAGGAAAATACACACTGCAGATTGATAGAGATTCACATGTGTGGCTTTTACACCTTGTGCATCCTCATGGGCATTTTCATTTTTTTATTGTAGTTCTTGTGAATTTTTTTTTGTCATTTTCAAATTATTTATTTATTCATTCATTAATTTTCCTTCGGCTTAGTCCCTTAATTTATCAGAGGTCACCACAGCGGTATGAACCACCAACTTATCCAGCATATGTTTTACATAGCGGATGCCCTTCCAGCCGCAACCCAGTACTGGTAAACACACACATGCACACTCATTTACACTTATACACTAGGGCCAATTTAGCTTCTTCAATTAAAAAAAACGGAGCACCTGGAGGAAACCTACACAGGCAGAACATGCAAACTCGGCACAGAAATGCCAACTGACCCAGCCAAGCCTTGAACCAGTGACCTTCTTGCTTTAAGGCGACAGTGCATATATATATATATATATATATATAAATATATATATATATATATATATATATATATATATATATATATATATATATATATATATATATATATATATATATATATATATATATATATATATATATATATATATATATATGTGTATATATACACACACACATATATATATATATATATGGGCCGAGTCTCACCAGTGCTGATATACAGCCATATCGCACTGCTACTAGTGTGATATTGCGTTTATACAACAGTTTGATGGCACAATCACAATATAAATAAGAAAATCAAACACGGAGAGTCTAAAAACCCTTTTTTATGAGGTACTACTTTCTTCTGCCATTCATTTAGATCTGCAGTTGACGTCAAAACAGGAGAAGCCGTTACTAATTCACCAACGTCACTTTAGAGCTAGTATATGAATGAATTTCTATTGTATGTAACGAACAAACGTTACATGCTTTAATTGTTGTTTTAGTTTCCTGTGATGTGAGAAGCACTGGTTGCAATATTACTACAGGCCACTAGGTTGCACTAGAGGGGAGTGAGAACTGGATATATTCCAGCTCACCATAGAGCAAGTGAGTCGTGTTTGGTAGAGGGAACCACATGGTGAACTGAGGCTACCGACCCACTCCGGTTCTGATTGTTTTGAGAACTTTATTGTTGCTGCTCAAATGTGAGTATTGAATACGTTTTGAGTTTGAAAGTATTTTCAATGGTTGGTTGTAATTTGCCCTATGTTTATTTCTTATGTAGACAGGACCTGTTGTCCTAGAGATGTTCAGATGAGGTGTTTGTTGGTGCTTTCAATGGACTGCAATGATTTGGTTTCAACGTTCTTTATGCTTCTCATTGGCAAATGAACTATATGTGTACACTTGGAATGACGGTCAGTGACTCTTAAATTCCTCATCATACTACCGTTTTCCCAGTGTGAGGAAGTGGATCTTATTGCATCGCACTCAAATCCATCTACGCAACATTCACCCAACTATCTATATCATTTACAAAGACTGTTTACATTCAATGACTGCTTGGTTTTGGTTATTGATTACTTTTGTTTGTGTGGACTAAATACTGTATACACATGTAGAGAAATTAAACAAGAAGGAAAAAGGGAAAAACAGGCTTGTGAAGTTTATTTTAATTTCAGTATGTGTGAAATAAAAATTCTGTGAACTCCCTCAGTGTAACATCTTGCATGCATAGAGGTGGTGTTACAGATGGCGCCCGAACAGGGACATTCGTGAATTGTATTTTACGAAGTCCTTTGAATTATAAAGAGATATTTCACTGATACTGAAATTCTTCACAAGCAAATATTACAAATTTACAATGGAGGACAGAGCAGCTAGTGTGGATTATTCAGATGAAGCCTTTACTCATCTCAGAGATCCTGTAGCTAATCTTATAGATACTTTTAGTGAATTGTATCTAGATTCAGAAGAAGAAAAAGAAAGTAAAGATGAATCTCCACAGCAGGGACAGGAAGACATTAGTAAAATTGATGACTTTCCATCACCACCCCCACCCCTTGACTTTCATGATGATCAATTACAGTTTGAGAATGATGAACATGATCAGCGTATACATAGCATTGAAAAGCACTTGGCTGATCTTGAGCATAGAGTAAGCAGTTTTGTCACCACTGAGACACTGAATGCAAATTTAAGAGCATGTGAAGATAGGATTAACTACTATGTACAGAGAGAGTTAGATCGTGTGCAGCAAAAATGCTATGCTAAAGTTGAGGATTTGAGTAGGAGTATTGTGGATTGCTTGAAGCGTAGAGACAAACAGCTAGAGCAACAATTTAAGGCTATCAAACCGATCATGTCCACTCCTATGCATTCCAGCATAGTTACTTCTCACAAAACATCTCAAACACACTCTAGAATTGATGCAACTCAAGACACCACAAAGCAAAGCACTTACCTTTCTCCATCGTCCTTCCCAACCAGTATTAAACTTGAACTGCCTACTTTTGGAAATGCAGATTCAGAAGACCCCCTTGATTTCATTGAGCGGTTTGAAGAATATGATGAACTTCGACCTCTACATCATGAAGAGATGTTAGTAGCTTTATCTGTAAGTCTTAAAGGTACAGCTAAGAGTTGGTGGAAGGCTGAGAAGAGCAGTATTACAGATTGGTTGTCATTCAAAGAAAAATTCCTTTTTTCATTCTTGAATGAAGATCACAAGGAAGTGGCTGCTCAGAAATTGGCTGATTACAAACAAAAAGTCAATGAAAGTATAAGAGACTATGCTTTTAACTATAGAGCAATGTCACTGAAAATAAACCCTGCAATGTCTGAATCTGAATTGGTACAAGCAACATTGAGAAACTGTAATCCTAGATTGGCTTCATTATTAAGAGGAACAGTGAAAAGTATTGATGATCTGGTTCGTCTCGGTACACAAATAGAGAAAGATTGGTCAGAAAGTAGGAAAAGATGGAGTCAAGGAAAGGAAGAGGATCAAAAGAAGAAATCTTCAGCGGTGAAAGGACAACCAAATAGGCTCATGCTTATTGACCCTTGTTTGTGTGATAATGTACTACAGGCTCCTGTTATCTTGAATCACTCATACTTCAATGCTGTAATTGATACAGGAAGTACATTTTCTTTGCTGCAGAAGAAGTTGTGGGAGAGATTGAAGAAAAAAGATGAGCAATTGACTAGAAGTGATCAAACGTTCATGCTCGCAAATGGACAGAGTCAGAAAACTCTAGGTAAAGTATTATGGGCATGTGAAATTTATGGAGTGAAGCATGAAGTCACCTTTCATGTGATGGATGATGACAGTTTGGCTGTTCCTGTTATATTAGGCTTGGATTTTCTCAAAAAGGCTAAGGTAACCATCGACTTTAATGTTTCACGTATCTACCTACCTGATGCTAACAGTAGTCACCCTGTATGTTTTAACAAAACAACTGAGCATGCTGCTGTGAAGTTTTATGCTGCACAGGAAGAAGTTGGAGTAAGCCACGATGAGAGGTTAAAACTGATTGACCAAGCCTTGGAAAATTCTCACACTACGACCAAGGTAAAGAGTCAATTAAAAGCTCTTATGTGTGATTGGCCATCAGTATGTACTAATAAACTGGGCCGTACAGACCTTATCAAGCATGTGATCAAGACCACTGATGACTTGCCTTTAAGAAAGAGACCATATAGAGTTTCTAAAGCCAAGAATGATTTTATTGAAGAACAGATAAAGGAGTTGCTTCAACAAAAAATCATCAAACGTTCTACATCTCCTTGGGCTTCACCTGTGGTAGTGGTAGAGAAAAAGGATGGGGGATCTAGATTATGCATTGACTACCGAGGGCTTAATGCAAAAACTTTTCTAGATGCTTATCCTATGCCTCAAATCACAGATATACTGGACTCTCTTCAAGGAGCTAAGGTGTTCAGCACGTTGGACTTAAAGAGTGGATACTGGCAGTTAGAAATGGATCCTGCAAGTATGGAAAAAACAGCTTTTGTCACTGCTTCGGGGCTATATGAATTCTCGTCTCTTCCCTTTGGCCTTAAAAATGCAGCTGCGTCTTTCCAACGGCTGATGGAACAGGTACTGAGAGATCTTAAAAACAAATGTTGTATGGTTTATATCGATGACATTATTGTATACTCACCCGATGTACAAACTCACCTGAATCATCTTGAACAAGTGTTTCACAGCCTACACAAAGCTGGTCTCACACTTAACCTAAAGAAATGTAAGTTCATTTGTGCTTCACTTGACTACTTGGGCCATACCATCTCAGCAGATGGAGTCAATGTGAATTCAGACAAAGTGGAGGCTATCAGAACATTTCCAATTCCCAAGACCTTAAAGGAATTACAAAGATTTTTAGGACTGGCAGCTTGGTACCATCGATTTATTCCTGATTTCTCCTCCAAAACAGCTCCCTTACACCTCTTGAAGAGGAAAGATGTGAAGTGGAATTGGTCTGATGAGTGTCAACGTGCCTTTGATGTTATCAAAGATGAGCTCACTAGAGCACCTGTGTTGTGTACTCCTAACTTTGACCTTTCCTTCAAGGTACAGACTGACGCAAGTGATGTGGGTTTAGGGGCTGTGCTCACTCAAGAAGTGGAAGGACAAGAGAGAGTTATTGCCTATGCATCTCGGTTGCTCAGAGGGGCTGAGAAGTCCTATTCCGCCTCAGAGAAAGAGTGTCTGGCAGTAGTGTGGGCAGTAGAGAAGTGGCATCATTACCTTGAAGGTAGACCGTTTGAGGTAATCACTGATCATGCTTCCTTAGTCTGGCTTTTCCAACATCCTAAACCTTCATCTAGATTGGAAAGATGGACAATCAGACTACAAGGATACCATTTTACTGTAAGATACCGAAAAGGTCAGTGTAACATAGTGCCCGATGTGTTGTCCAGGAGAGAGGAAGTGAACTCACAGGCTGTATTACTGCATACACCAGCCAAAAAGAATTTTAGTACTGTCTCATGTGATCTGCCTTTGGACTTATCACAAATTGCTTGTGAACAGGAAAAGGATACCGAATGCCAAGAGATCATGGTTAAAGCCAAAAGCCAGAGAACCACAGATCTGAAGAGGACTCATTATATTTGCAAGAATGGAGTCTTATTCAGGAGCATTCCAGATTCAAGGGAAGGCCAAAGATTACAGGTTGTAATCCCTGAGAAATTGAGAGAGGTAACTTTGTCTTATGCGCATGACAGTCCTTTAAGCGGTCATTTGGGTAGGTTCAAAACTCTTATGCGACTGCTAGAATTTGCATATTGGCCATCCATACGTACTGATGTTTGGGAACATTGCAAAATTTGTGAGAAATGTCAGCGGTACAAACCTACAAACCTAAAACCTGCTGGTGGCCTACAAAGTGTGCCCATAGTTGAACCTGGGTATATGCTGGGTATGGACATCATGGGGCCGTTTCCACGGAGCTCACGCCAAAATGAGTATCTACTAGTTATAGTGGACTATTTTACTAAGTGGGTAGAGGTTTTTCCAATGAGAACTGCCAAGTCTAACACTATTGTACGGATTCTCATAGAAGAAATATTCACTAGATGGGGAACCCCAGCCTTCATCGTATCCGACCGAGGTAGGCAGTTTACCTCCAACCTGTTGGATCAGTTATGTAAACAGTGGCAAATAACTCCAAAACTCACCACCGCCTATCATCCTCAATCAAATCTTACAGAAAGAGTCAATCGAAATTTGAAAACCATGATTGCCATGTTTGTTGAACAAAACCACCGTACCTGGGATCAGTGGATATACGAGTTCAGATTTGCTCTGAATACTGCTTGGCATGAAAGTACTGGTTATTCACCTGCTGAGATAGCACTTGGACGACAGTTGAAGGGACCCCTACAGAGAGCCTTGCACAATCCCCCAGATCCTAACCAACCAGCATATAATACCCTAGAACGCCAAAAAATTCTATATGATGTAGTCAGAGACAATGTAGAGAAGGCACAGAGTAAGCAGAGGAAGTATTACAATATGAAGAGAAGAACTCAGAATTTTGAGGAGGGAGATTTGGTATGGGTAAGAACTCACCCTCTCTCTAAAGCTGATGATGCATTCATGGCTAAAATTTCTCCTAAATGGAAAGGCCCAGCTAGGATTGTGAAAAAGCTAGGACCGGTAAATTACAAGGTCACTATGTTATCAGATGTTGCGCAAGTAGATACTTATCATACACAAAACTTAAAAATTTGGCATGGTGCAGATTTTTAAAAAAAACACGGGGAGGGATGTATGTAACGAACAAACGTTACATGCTTTAATTGTTGTTTTAGTTTCCTGTGATGTGAGAAGCACTGGTTGCAATATTACTACAGGCCACTAGGTTGCACTAGAGGGGAGTGAGAACTGGATATATTCCAGCTCACCATAGAGCAAGTGAGTCGTGTTTGGTAGAGGGAACCACATGGTGAAC
Source organism: Danio rerio (assembly GCF_049306965.1). Taxonomy (NCBI): domain Eukaryota; kingdom Metazoa; phylum Chordata; class Actinopteri; order Cypriniformes; family Danionidae; genus Danio; species Danio rerio. Next base: position 47,894,827 of record NC_133187.1, on the reverse strand, counting down.
TGAGGCTACCGACCCACTCCGGTTCTGATTGTTTTGAGAACTTTATTGTTGCTGCTCAAATGTGAGTATTGAATACGTTTTGAGTTTGAAAGTATTTTCAATGGTTGGTTGTAATTTGCCCTATGTTTATTTCTTATGTAGACAGGACCTGTTGTCCTAGAGATGTTCAGATGAGGTGTTTGTTGGTGCTTTCAATGGACTGCAATGATTTGGTTTCAACGTTCTTTATGCTTCTCATTGGCAAATGAACTATATGTGTACACTTGGAATGACGGTCAGTGACTCTTAAATTCCTCATCATACTACCGTTTTCCCAGTGTGAGGAAGTGGATCTTATTGCATCGCACTCAAATCCATCTACGCAACATTCACCCAACTATCTATATCATTTACAAAGACTGTTTACATTCAATGACTGCTTGGTTTTGGTTATTGATTACTTTTGTTTGTGTGGACTAAATACTGTATACACATGTAGAGAAATTAAACAAGAAGGAAAAAGGGAAAAACAGGCTTGTGAAGTTTATTTTAATTTCAGTATGTGTGAAATAAAAATTCTGTGAACTCCCTCAGTGTAACATCTTGCATGCATAGAGGTGGTGTTACAAGCGTAATGTCTAAAGTGATGACAAAACAACAGATTTTTTTTTTTGGGTGAAATTACGGGTGTTTTCCGGAAGAAATAAAAAACGGCATGGTTGCAGGAGATTGGTCTGAAATATGGGATACTCCCATGAAAAACAGTGAGTGTTCGCAGGTATGTTTACTAGTTTAATGTTGATTTGATCTGCCATAGTTAAAAAATCAGACTGTTATAATCTTCTAAGCGTAAGGGCTTAATATGCGGTTCTGTCGCTATCTTGTGGATAGGAAACATCAGCCGTCTATGGTCTACTCTGTGGCAGGATAACGAGCTCTCTCAGAAATTGTAAATATTTTAAAATAGGCATTATTGTTACAAATAAACTGCATAGTTGTAATCTAAACAACTACATTCTTGACTAAAAAGCCTAAAAGGTACATTTTGTTGTCTAACAGCAGCAATATTTGTCAAACTGTAGTGTCTCTGCTTGTTCCTGACTGTATATGGGCAGAGTAATACACAAAGGTGAAGGGTGGAGAGGCCTTTGTGTGATGTTAGTGGCAAAATATAGCATGGCTATCAGCCAATCAGATTTGAGAACCAGACAGAGCTCATCCATCCATCCATCCATCCATCCATCCATCCATCCATCCATCCATCCATCCATCCATCCATCCATCCATCCATCCATCCATCCATCCATCCATCCATCCATCCATCCATCCATCCATCCATCCATCCATCCATCCATCCATCCATCCATCCATCCATCCATCCATCCATCCATCCATCCATCCATCCATCCATCCATCCATCCATCCATCCATCCATCCATCCATCCATCCATCCAAATTTAGTTATTCACAAAAGTTATGAAATGCACTTCTAGCATGCATACAATCATTTAATGCAAAGATGTTGAAGGAGCATATATCAGCCATTTAAAGTGCTTATTTCTAGACTTAGAAATCACTTTTATATACATTCTTAATCTCTTTTTTTTTGTAGACAAACTTTGTTAAAATCTGTCAAATCGGTGTTCGATAATGTCTCTTGAATGCATTGGTTCTATGATGTAGGATTTCCGTTTTCAGTGGAGAACGATGTTTTTTTTTGGGGTCCAGATGGTGTTGTTACAGCATCCACCAGCAGGGGCTAACTGGGCCGTGCTAATAAACCAGAAAAACCTTGACCTGGTCCAGATACCAAACAAGCACTTTTAATGTGAGCCAGCAGAAATGCACATTACTTTCAGTTGTGTGGGTTTAAAGTTAGTTCTGGTTCACTTGTTTTGTTTCCTGACAGTTTCCAAAAGGCTTTCAGTGTGTGTGAGCTGTGTTAGTGGAGGTTTTCATTTTGAGATGGTGAAAGGTTGTGTGTCAGAGTTTTGTGTGTCTCAGAGAGTCTTTCTGATTGATTATTTGACATGAGAGATGCTTTCAGATACCCTTCACTTGTGCTGCAGTGGCAAAGTCAATGACATGCACATGTACTCTCCCAAGAAAGTGTGTGTGTACTTGTTTTTATATTCCAGGGGTTACCTTTACATGAATGTACGCAGACTCATTCAGACTTATATGTAGGGGATCTACAAATCCGAATATGAGAGAACTTTTATTTTGAAATTTGACATGGGCGCCGCCATTACTTTCTCCGGTGTGTGTGTGGGTGACGATCGCATTCAGGCAGAGAGAGGGAGGAGAGAAAGGCGAGTTGTGACAGCAGTGGTGAGCTAATGAAGATTGTGCAGTTTTAAAACTTTTTGATCAACTTAAGAAGTTAACTGATGACATGAAACAAAGCTAGATTACATTGCTTCAAAGTCTCGTTGCTTTTAAGTCTCCGTATAGTTTAATGAGCCAGTTATTAGCAGTGACGCAGCAAGTTTTTTGCCGCGCTCGTCAGTGACGCGGGATAATAGGCCTGCTGTTAAAGTCAGTTGGATTATTCAGTGCTGAAGTTGAATACTCCCGTGTTTTTTTGTAATATACATCCAGATTTTTGTTAGTTCAAACGAACTCAAAACGTAGTGGATGCTGTGTTATTTTTGCGAGGATTTTTGCGTTGGAAAGCATCGTGTGTTCATTGTTTGCTCTGATTGATCGCCATTGGACGGGATTGTGGCCTTGTTGGATCGTGCTGTGCGTTCAGGATCACGAGGGCAATCGTTGGGGATCAAAGAGTTGAAGGAACATTACCCTGCCTTTCCACGCTCCTTTCAGCGCTCCGTTCTGGACCCAAGAGTGGTGATGTACAATATTGAGTTCACTTTTCCCTGAATATTGGTAAGACATCTTTTCTTTTCACCAAGTATCGAAACAGAACTGTGTTTTAAAGGAACTCTCGATCGAAAAACTGGGAATTGTGCATTTTTCCACAAAGAGACTTATTGGTTTACCGGTCTATGGACATTTTCACTCGTGAATGGACTGAGTATATTTTTCCTGAATTTTGAAAGTGAACTCTAACTTGATTTGAACTCATTTGATTAATACTGATTGTGAATGTGAATTTTGTCATTGTTTAAGGTGTGACTGAAACACTATCACATTGATTCTATTTCATTTATTATTGTCTATATTTCATTTCATTTTGAGCTGATTGAGTTTAAAACAATTTAACTTTTTATGTGAAGAAACATAAAAAAAGAAAACTCATTCAATTAGTCTCATAAGACTAATACTTTTTGTTTAAATAAATATTTGTTTGTTTAGTTACATTGAGTTAACTGAAGTCCTTTATACTAAGGAGTGGGGCCGTCTCATCTATCCTGTTAGATCTGGGAGGGGGGGTTTTTCTGAGTTTTTACACACTCACATACACACTTCAGGCTACCACCGTGATAAAGATAGATCCTGAAGCCCACCTCACTTTATCTGTAGCTCCATATAGCAACACGATAGACACTCACATATGACCACTAGTTATACTGAGACCTAAAGCATTGGGTGGGGGGACTAAGATCCTGTTGCTCACTCAGTCTTCCTTAGTGTAAAGTATATTATTTGCCCCACAAGGCGGTGGCATATTCCCCTCCGCCACATATTGGCGTCACGAACAGGATCAATTCCTGACTTTTAATTCAGTATAAGTTTGAAGTTTTTGAGCCGACGCTATGGCTGAGCTAGAAGAATTAAAGAAACAGTTTGAAGAAATGCAAAGGCGGTTCGGTGAGCAGTCTGGCATGTTAGAGCAAGCCAGAGCCGAACAGAGAGAGGCACTTTCTCTTGCTAAAATTGTTATTGAACAACAAGCTGCTGCTCAAAAAGCACCATCTACTGTGTACATCCCAAGAGATCGTAAACTTCCAGAGTTCAGTGGATGTCGTTCTAAGCCTGGCGAGTTGAGCATAGAAGAATGGATAAGTTCCATGAAGTCCGCCTTCAAGGTGATGAAAATTCCTGAAGAAGACAGAATTGAGTTTGTTAAGCAGTGTTTAAAAGATGAAGCAAAGATGACAGTCAAGTTTTTGCTGAACGGAAAGGAGAGGTCAGTGGATGAGATTTTTGATGCTTTGGATCAGACTTATGGGGACAAACTTCCCATTGGCAGCAGGCTGAAAGAGTTTTATGACCGCAAACAAATGCCTGGAGAAACCATTCGTTCGTATGCATACGATTTGCAAGAGAAATTGAGTATAATTCAGAGCAGAGACCCAGCTAGAATTCCTGATGCTGATGGTGTATTGAAGGAACAGCTCGTGCTAGGCCTCAAAGATGATTCACTACGACGTGAAATGAAAAGGAGAGTTAAGGCTGAGAAAGATTTGACATTCATTCAGCTTATGCAAGAAGCTATAACGTGGTCAGAAGAAGAGGAAGTTCAAATTCCAAGTAATCTGAGACCCAGTACTCGTTCACGTGGTGTTGTTCATGCTACCTCTGCGACAGAGAGCTCTTCAGTCCCTCTCACCCTAGAGTCACTCCATGAAGCTGTTCAACAAATTGCTGCCCGACAGGAAGAATTGTTTCAAATAGTCAATAGTAAAGAAAAAGTGAAACCTCTTGTAAAAGAGACCAAGATGAAAAGTGTACCTTTAAAAGATAGTGAAGGGAGATACATCTGTTATACCTGTGGTAAGCCAGGACACACAAGCCGACGTTGTCTTCAGAACAAGGAAAACTTTAAAACTCAGACAGTAGAGAGGGAAAAGACAGCAGACCGAGACACTTTAGTGCTAGAGAGCCCAGGTCCATCTGTCATTCGTAGTCATACTGCAGACTGTGATACAAAGAATGTTTCCAAGTCTCTTTGTGAGAGTGCTTTTGGAGACTGTCTGACAATTGAAGTGAAAATCGCGGGTATAAGTACCATTTGTCTCTTGGATACAGGATCAGAAGTCACTACTATCACTGAGTCACATTTTAAGGATCACTTTGGAGAAGCTGTGTTGTCTTCTGCCAACTGGGTTCGTCTCACAGCAGCAAACGGCCTGGACATTCCCATCATAGGTTGTCTAGAAGCAGACATAGAGTGTATGGGGAAGAAGTTACATGGAAAGTGTGTGTTTGTAATCAAAGAGACTGAAACCCACGGAACAGAGTTGAATAGATTACCTGGCATTGTTGGGATGAATGTGTTGAGTGAACTTAAAGATCTGTTCATGACTACTGGAGACGTGAAGAAGATGAACAGATATAGTTGTGGCTTTAAGGAGGCAAGGGTCCAACGAGTGTTAGCTAACATCAAGATGCAGACAGAGACATTAAGCTGCAATGATAAAATTGGCTTTGTAAAAGTTGCTGGCAAGCAAGCAGTTACTATCCCTCCATTCAGTGAATGTGTTTTGGAAGGCCGCTGTAGAATACCACCAAAAGTAAGCTGTCAAGTGTTGGTGGAGGCCTCTTCAAATGTAAGCTTGCCTAAAAGTGTACTGATCGCTAATGTGCTCGCCAAATCAGCTGATGGTAAAGTTCCAGTCAGAGTCCTGAATTCTAGCGAAAAACCTGTAAAATTACCACCACGATGTAGAATCGCTGCACTGTCCAAGCCACAAGAAGTTTTGCAAAAAGAGCTTGTTGAGTTTGAGGAGAAGGAAGGTACCCTGCATGTTAAAGCTGTACAGAAACATCAGGTGAATGTGGATATAAGCACCACAGAGCAACTGCCAGTTCCAGTGCAGATGAATTTAGAGAATCTCACAGAAAGTCAACGTTGCACACTGCAAGAACTACTGGTCAAGCACAGTGATGTGTTTTCAAAGAACGATTGTGACTTTGGTTATACAACTGCAGTTACACACCATGTACCGACAGGAGATGCTCCTCCTATTAAGCAAAGACATCGCAGAATACCACCTCAAGTGTTTCAGGAAGTGAAAAAACATGTTCAGGATTTGGTTTCTCAAGGTATTCTCAGAGAAAGCTGTAGTCCGTGGGCATCGCCAGCTGTGATTGTAATTAAGAAAGATGGTAGCGTACGCTTTTGTTGCGACTACAGAAGATTAAATAAAGTGACTTGCAAAGATGCTTATCCACTCCCTCGTGTGGAGGAATCACTGGATGCTTTAGGTAATGCACAGCTGTTCTCCACCCTTGATCTTACCTCTGGGTATTTCCAAGTTGCGATGAATGAGGAGGATAGAGCAAAGACGGCGGTAACAACTCCTTTCGGATTGTTTGAATGGACCAGGATGCCATTCGGACTCTGTAATGCTCCTGCGACGTTCCAACGTCTGATGGGGGTGGTGCTCGGAGATCTAACTTTTGACATACTGCTCATCTACCTGGATGACATTATTGTTTTTTCAAGAGACTTTGAAAGTCATTGTCAGAGACTGGAAATAGTGTTCAACCGATTGAGAGAGCATGGTTTGAAACTAAAACCCAGCAAGTGCTTCCTTTTGAAACCCGAAGTGAAATTCTTGGGTCATCTAATATCCTCCCAAGGAATAAAGGTGGATGGAGAGAAAACTCAAGTGTTGGAGACATGGCCTGCACCCACAAATGTCAAAGAGTTAAGACAGGTCCTTGGATTTATGAGTTATTACAGGAGATTTGTTCCTTGTTTTGCTCAATTAGCCCGGCCTCTTCATGCTCTGGTGGGTAAAGGAGGAAAAGGGAAAGTTATTGAACCTTTTAACTGGACAACTGAATGTCAGATAGCATTCGACAAACTCAAGCATTGTTTAATGTCTCCTCCAGTCCTTGCATATCCAGATTTCAGTCAGTCTTTTGTACTCACAACTGATGGGAGCCTGCATGGTCTTGGAGCCGTGTTGAGCCAGAGACAAGGAGATGGTGAGCGTGTGATTGCGTATGCAAGTCGAAGTCTTCGTGGATCAGAGAAAAATGACAGAAATTACAGTGCTTTCAAGCTAGAGTTGCTAGCTCTAAAATGGGCTGTAACCGAGAAGTTTAAAGAATACTTGATCTACTCCAAGTTCTCTGTGATTACAGATCACAACCCTTTGCGCTACCTAGAAACAGCAAATCTAGGAGCAGTTGAACAACGGTGGGTAGCTCAGTTGTCGGAGTTTGATTTTGAAGTCTTCTACAAACCAGGACGACAAAATACAAATGCTGATGTTCTTTCAAGGATTCCATCTGGAGGGGAGCCAGAGCAGGAGGATTCTGATAAAGATTTCATTAAGATGAATTCAGATGAAGTGCGCACATGCTTATGGCCAGCCACTAAAAATCAGCAGAGGGTTCAAGCTTCAGTCCAAGTATCTGTGGCAAGAAAAGTCCCTGGATACAGTTGGAGTGATCTAGAAGAGCAACAAAAGACAGACCCTAAAATAGCTCCTATCTACCGTGCGGTTCTTAAAAACAAGAATCTGAGCCCAGTTGAGCAGCGTAACATGAATGCTGAGTTAAAAAAGCTTGCTAAACAATTCATAAGACTCGAGCTTAAAAAAGGAGTGATGTTCCGTACCATCCTTGATCCTCGAGATGGCGAAGAAATTTGTCAGCTTGTGGTTCCAGAACCTCTGCGTTACAAAGTATATGAGAGTCAGCATGATCATTGTGGCCATTTCGGAGAAAGAAGTACGCTAGAGCGCATGAGAAGAAATTATTACTGGCCAACAATGAGTAAGGATGTTCAAAGCTGGATCAAAGAGTGCAAAAGATGTGCACTTGCAAAGGATGTTTTCCCTAAGATTCGAGCTCCAATGACGTGCACTAATGTGTCTGCACCACTGGAAGTCCTTGCAATGGATTATACGGTCTTGGAGGAATCTGTGGGAGGATACGAAAATGTTCTTGTCTTAACTGACATGTTCTCTCGTTTCACAGTGGCCGTGCCCACCAGAAATCAAACTGCTCACACTACTGCGAAAGCACTGGTGCAGCATTGGTTTGTACATTATGGCTGTCCTGCACGATTACATTCAGACCAAGGTCGTTGCTTTGAAGCCAATGTCATCAAAGAACTGTGTAGAGTCTATGGAATTGGAAAGAGTCGCACAACCCCGTATCACCCCCAGGGTAACTCCCAGTGCGAACGATTTAATAGAACTATGCACGACATGCTAAGAACTTTACCCCCAGAAAAGAAAAGGAACTGGAAGGAGTATCTACCTGAGTTAGTTATGGCCTACAACAGTCGAACCCACACTTCAACTGGGTATTCGCCATTCTACTTACTGTTCGGTAGAGATGCTCGCATGCCAATGGATATCCTTAATGGAAGGGACATTGAGGAAAGTGGAGTTGACAATCTTGATGATTGGGTGAAAAAACACCATGACAGATTGAAAACAGCTGTTGAAGTAGCCAACTCTGCAGCACAAGAGGCTTCAAGACAGAGAAAGAGAGCCTATGATCGCAAATCACGTGGTGCACTCATGAAAGCTGGAGATCGTGTTCTGTTAAGAAATCATTCACACAGGGGAAGGAATAAGATCCAAGATCATTGGGAACCCTTACCTTACATTGTAGTGAAACAAAATCACACAGACACGCCAGTCTATACTATTCGCCCAGAGAAAGGGGGTCCATGTAAAGTTGTACACAGAGATCAACTTAGACACTGCACTTTTCAGTCATCTTTACCGCCTCGTACATCTAGACATAATTCTAGAGAACACACAAGTCAGGAACACACTGATTCAGAGGATCCTGATGTTCTTGTAGTCCCTGTTAGATTTACACCAACTACACTTCCAGACACACAAGGTAGAAGGGAAAGTGGGGATGAGTCGGACACAGGTATTAGAGAACATGATAATAGAATTTCAGATGAAGATTCAGTAGATCAGTCTGTAAATTCAGGTGGTTCTGAAGCTGAAAGTGAAAATGAAAGCATTCCTGAACCTAGACGTTCACAACGTTTGAACAAAGGTACTTTACCTGTTAGGTACAGAACTGATTTTGTCTTGAAATAAGTTTAGACAACAATTGAAACTTTAAGGTTTTGAAAGCATCATTTAATGTGTACTTCACTGATTGAAAACATGTTATTGTTGTACTGATGTTCATACCTAAAGTGTTTACCTGCTATTCTCTGTTTTTGTTTTCCAGAACCGGATCGCTGAAAGGAGGTCCAGTGGTATGGCAGGGTTTAGTAGGGGGGAATGTAGGGGATCTACAAATCCGAATATGAGAGAACTTTTATTTTGAAATTTGACATGGGCGCCGCCATTACTTTCTCCGGTGTGTGTGTGGGTGACGATCGCATTCAGGCAGAGAGAGGGAGGAGAGAAAGGCGAGTTGTGACAGCAGTGGTGAGCTAATGAAGATTGTGCAGTTTTAAAACTTTTTGATCAACTTAAGAAGTTAACTGATGACATGAAACAAAGCTAGATTACATTGCTTCAAAGTCTCGTTGCTTTTAAGTCTCCGTATAGTTTAATGAGCCAGTTATTAGCAGTGACGCAGCAAGTTTTTTGCCGCGCTCGTCAGTGACGCGGGATAATAGGCCTGCTGTTAAAGTCAGTTGGATTATTCAGTGCTGAAGTTGAATACTCCCGTGTTTTTTTGTAATATACATCCAGATTTTTGTTAGTTCAAACGAACTCAAAACGTAGTGGATGCTGTGTTATTTTTGCGAGGATTTTTGCGTTGGAAAGCATCGTGTGTTCATTGTTTGCTCTGATTGATCGCCGTTGGACGGGATTGTGGCCTTGTTGGATCGTGCTGTGCGTTCAGGATCACGAGGGCAATCGTTGGGGATCAAAGAGTTGAAGGAACATTACCCTGCCTTTCCACGCTCCTTTCAGCGCTCCGTTCTGGACCCAAGAGTGGTGATGTACAATATTGAGTTCACTTTTCCCTGAATATTGGTAAGACATCTTTTCTTTTCACCAAGTATCGAAACAGAACTGTGTTTTAAAGGAACTCTCGATCGAAAAACTGGGAATTGTGCATTTTTCCACAAAGAGACTTATTGGTTTACCGGTCTATGGACATTTTCACTCGTGAATGGACTGAGTATATTTTTCCTGAATTTTGAAAGTGAACTCTAACTTGATTTGAACTCATTTGATTAATACTGATTGTGAATGTGAATTTTGTCATTGTTTAAGGTGTGACTGAAACACTATCACATTGATTCTATTTCATTTATTATTGTCTATATTTCATTTCATTTTGAGCTGATTGAGTTTAAAACAATTTAACTTTTTATGTGAAGAAACATAAAAAAAGAAAACTCATTCAATTAGTCTCATAAGACTAATACTTTTTGTTTAAATAAATATTTGTTTGTTTAGTTACATTGAGTTAACTGAAGTCCTTTATACTAAGGAGTGGGGCCGTCTCATCTATCCTGTTAGATCTGGGAGGGGGGGTTTTTCTGAGTTTTTACACACTCACATACACACTTCAGGCTACCACCGTGATAAAGATAGATCCTGAAGCCCACCTCACTTTATCTGTAGCTCCATATAGCAACACGATAGACACTCACATATGACCACTAGTTATACTGAGACCTAAAGCATTGGGTGGGGGGACTAAGATCCTGTTGCTCACTCAGTCTTCCTTAGTGTAAAGTATATTATTTGCCCCACAAGGCGGTGGCATATTCCCCTCCGCCACATATAGTTGAAGTCAGAAGTATTCGCCCCCTTTTGAATTTTTGTTGTTAACCTAGTTAAGTTTAGTTGCTTAAATCTTACAATTTCCTTAAATACATTAATTCTTTGTCTGTAATGATCATAATCTTTTGCGCCCGTCTGTTTTAAGCTCTTTTGAAATGACCTAAAAACACATGCAAATAATAAACCCTTCACTCTATTGTGGTTAAACGTAGCAGTAACTCAAGTCAAATGTGTTCTCTATATCTTAGCTGCTCAACTATAATTCAGACTCAACATTGCAGATCTATGTGATGTGACTATTGCGGATGCTCACATTGTGATATCGATGCTGAAACGTTATATTGTGCAGCCGTAAAAGTAATATATCTTTTATTATATAGGTTATTATAAAATAAAAATCAATATTAATAAACGTATAAGTATTAAAAAATATGACAAGATATTCTAAAATAGATATTACAAAAATGTATGCACCACTGCAAAAAAAGTTTTTCTTACTTTAAGAAGTAAATATATATGAATGTGTTTATAAATATTAATAAATATTTAGTTGTTATTATAATATATTATAAAGTAAATTTTTAATATATTTAAAAAACGCTTGAATCAAGAAGCATTTAAAAATACTGTTTTTGTTTTCAGAAATAATAAAACAAAATTAAGTGGGTTTTTCCTTAAACTAAATAATCTAACAATTGTAAATGTAAAAATAAATAGGCATATTGTGAGAGTTGAGGTGTGGGGGAATAGAGACTGTATCAAACTCCGTTCCTGGAGGGCCGCAGCTCAGCACAGTTTAGTTCCAACCCTAATTAAACACACCTGATCAAACTAATTGGGTCCTTCAGGCTTGTTTGAAACCTACAAGTAAGGGTGATGAAGCAGGGTTAAAACTAAACTGTGCTGGTTTACTGCCCTCCAGGAACTGAGTTTGACTCTCCTGCCATTAGGGTACAAGCGTGCGTGCGCGTGCGCGTGCGTGCGCGTGCGTGCGCGTGCGTGCGTGCATGCGTGTGTGTACGTGCGTGTGTACCAATACTTTTACATAGAATCTTTGTAGTCCTAAGTTAAAAATATACAATTCCACATGATTATATGTTATACAGTAGGTGTATGTGTGAAAATGTATGTACTTACCTGTGGTGATATTTCTCTTTTGTTTGGTTTATATGGTTAAGGGGAAAACATGGTCTAATATACATACATGTATTTACACACTGCTAATATTTGCAGGCCTTAATGGGACTTTATGAGTCACTGAGGTTTAACTCATGACGTAAATCTTTGTGTGTGTGTTTTGCTTGTGTGTATGTGTGTGTGAGTCTGTAGGATTCTAGGGATTAATTTCTCTTCTAAGCAGTAAATAAGCCCATCATGCAGATGGTCTGTTTGGCATTTCTCATACAGCATTGCTTTTTTAAAAATAAATACTCCCTTCCCGAAAAAAAGTAAAATAAATAAAAGTCTCTGTTCAGTGTTGTATTTTGCTGCTGCCAGAGAACATTTTGTTGAGAGTGCCGGCTTAATGGATTGGGGAATGATAGAACGAGTATGTCATCAGTGAGAAAATGAGCCAGATGACCGCTGCTGATATAATCAGGTTGCTGCCTCTCTGTAATTGGATTGCTACTGATATGTCATGACCGAGAGGTGTGTTGTACTGCGTTGCCGCATTGATTTGTTTTAAAAGTTATGGATTTGTCGGCGCCAGTAGCCTACTGGTACTGCCTGCTGACATATAGCACCAACATGCTCACGGCGACCTGAGTTTGATTCCCGGCTTGAGGTCCTTCCCCTCTCTCTGCTCCCAATGCTTTCCTGTCTGAATTCTCTACTGTCCTGTCATAATAAAGGTGAAAAACCCATAAAAAATAAATAAAAAATAAGAAAGTTATGGATTTTAAAAGCACAGTGTGTAATTGTTGCCACTAGAGGGTATGTATTCACAAAAAACAAAGGCAGTTTGATGAGGGCATGACTGTGGAATCATGAAAGTTGTGGTCTTAATTATTTCCCACAGGACTCCTGCAGAAATCATGTTGATGGATGATCTGAATAGTTTATCTCCAACCACCTCCAAATCACACCTGCTTAATAGTCTCTAGTAGTCTTGAACACCTTGATTAATTGGATTAGCTGTGCTTAATTAGGATTAGAGCAAAACTGTGCAGAGATTAGAACAGATTTTAGCACCAACTTTCCTCAACGCATCTGCAAGGATGTTTCTAGAAAACCCCAGTAAGTACTTGATTAGCTAGCCCTGGTGTGTCTGATTGAGGTTGAAACTAAACTTTGCAGGACACCGGCCCTCAAGGACTTATATTGAGAACCCTGATCCAAAGTATTCAACACTTATTACGGTAAACATGATTGTATGTGCAATTGTTGATGAAAGACCAATGTGACGAGTATTTTTTAAAGATTTATTTTTTGGCCTTTTTCCTTAATTAGATAGGACAGTATTTAGACAGGAAGCAAATTGTAGAGGAGGGGGAGAGGGGTAGGGAAATGGCCGGAATTCTAACTCTAGACACCCTGTCTTGCTACAGCACGCTTGCCACTAGGCTATTGCCCTGACTGACGCTTTATTTTAATGAAAAAATTATACATATTTGAGGGAAGTCAGCTGAGGCTCCTGGACGCCTACTTAGGTAGGTGTTCCAGGCATGTCCCACCAAGATGAGGCCTCAAGGAAGACCCAGGACATGCTGGAGGGACTATGTCTCTTGGCTGGCCTGGGAATGCCTCGGGATCCCCCCGGAGGAGCTGGAGGAAGTGTCTTGGGAGAGGGAAGTCTGGGGTTCTCTTCTAAGGGTGCTTTCACACCTGTGAATCGATTCAGTTGTTCCGAAACAGAGATTACATTTGTTGCATTGTTGCTTTTTGCTCTTAGAGCGGTTCGCTTTCACACTGCAAAGTTTCTAATCGGACCAAAAGAGCTAAAACAAGTAACGTGTGAGTAAACTTTCCTCACATTGGTCAGAGTGTCAGGGTTTATTTTGCAGTGTCCCGCTAAGCTGTCAGGAGAGGTGGTGGTTTGGTGGTGATTGACAGGGTGCGCGCGCGCGCGACGTGTCTGAGGAGAGATGCGGTGGGGAGGGGTGAGAAGGGTGCGCGACTATGCCTATTTGAGGACCGGGAGGGAGACACGAGATTACAGGGAGATCATCACTCGTTTGCGGGCATCCGGAGACTCGCGAAACTTCCCGCCATACTCATAATTCTCTCTTCATATAGCCGTATGCCTATTACATATCCATAAAACACTGTGATATAACCGCGCTCGGATCGTATCGCTTTCTTACTGCAATCGAACCGCTCCAGGGTTCGTTTCAATCGAGCCGAGACCACCTCACTCTGGCAGTCTCGGAGCGATTACTTTGGCGCGGAACAGAACGCGATTGCTCTGTTCACATATGTCAAATGAACCGCGCTAACTGGGCAAATGAGACAGGTTCCGAAACAAAAGTGAAGGTGTGAAAGCACCCTAAGACTGCTGCCCCCATGCCCCCATGAAAACTTGTAATGTTAATGTTAAATAAAAAAGTTAATTTAGCAAATAAACAATTGCAGTTTTATAATTTTTTGGTTCTTTTCCCCCTCTCTTAGGTGCAATGGTCCATGCCATCTCCGTCTATAGTGGCTGGTTTGGCAGGAGAGGTTATGTGAAGAACAGCTTCTCCATGAGCTAAAAATTTAACCGCAGAGGAGTTCACAAACTGACCACAAAGAGGAAAGGATCTCAGTTTCTCTCTCTGATTTGTTCTTGTGTTGTTCTGTAATGACGCCATGTCTCAAACTGGGAAAGTCCTTCATTTGTATGTGGAGGTGAGATCCCCACCAGAGCATGACGGGAAAGGTAGCTCCTGCGAGACGACAGTGGAGCAAGAAGGTCCTGTTGAGGCTTTGACCAAATTAGCACAGGCGGCATCTGGATTTACCACACCTCCCAGCAGCACATTCAAACCAAATGTTAGCTTCAGACTTCAGTCTTCACAAGATTCCCCTCCAAGATGCAACATTCCTCAGCAGGAACCATTCCAACAGGGGTCCTCTGGCCTCAATAACAATATTGATAGTAAGCAATTAAAACATGTCCACTCGTTGTCACATTCTGGACGGACTTCTGGCCCGGGAACACCTTGTCGAGCCTGCAGCCACCATCAGAACTCTAAACCAGAGCTTGGACAGAGGTCTGTGGTCACTTTTAGCTACATAGAGAAACCCCATATTAAAACCGTGGAGAGTCCTTGTAACAGTCCGAGTGGAGTAAAAGAGGCAGCTGCTGGCTCACGTAAGAGGTGTAGTGATCCAGTGCGAACACGACCGGCTGAATCTTCCTGCAATAATAGTCCCTTTCACCAGCACATGGGTTGCTCTACTTTGGATCCCATTGGTCAAGCAGCAACACAGCGAGCCCTGGAGGAGTTTGGCTCTCCCCAGTTGAGGTGCAAGTTTTCTCGTGGCTCAAACTGGAGTCCAGAGTTCCACCAACAACAGAGGGCACGATGCCAATCTTGGGCAGGTTCACCAGTGCCAAACAGCAGCCGTCGGGAACCTGACACCAGCAGAGTGGGAACTGTGTGCGGTGTCCCCCAAAGCCCAGCATCAGATGCTGTCTTATCACACACAGGGCACAACAACCAGCAGATATCCAGCTCCATATCCCAAGGATGCCCCAATCAGAGCACCCCAGTCAGTCAAAGTCAGACTGGAGATAGGCCACTCTCAGGGCAAAGGAACACAAACACATCCCCTCATGGTTTAAACCAGCTAAGTGGAAGCAATAACTCCTCAGCACTTAACAGTCCTGAGGTAGCCCGCAAAATTGCAGAAGAGGCAACCAAAGTGTCATCAATATTCAATGAAGTCCGAAGTTCTCCTCCTCCTGTTGTTTCTGGAGGTTCATCTAATCTAAGCAGCACAAACTATGGGTATCCTTCAAGAGGAGTCCAGCAGGAATCTTTACAGCAGAACCCAATGCATCACTCAGCTGTTAAGATGAACATACCTGTGCATGAAGACCACGCTAAGACAAATGGTGTGTCTTTGCATCTGCATGAAGCATCAACTAGTAAGAGCTTGGACTTCAAAGATGACCAAACCAATCATTCATTCTGCACTATACCAGCCCCTGATTCTCCAGCTGTGCCATCTCGTCTTCTTCGTCCAAGTCTGTCTAAAGCAGATGTGTGTTCTCCACTCCGGGATCCTCGTCAGCTTAGAGCTGACCTACCAGTTTCAGATAGCCCCACTTTACACCGTCACAGACCTCCGCAGTACACTGGAGAGGAGTGGACCTCTGGGGAACCCTGGTTCCTGGACGAGGAGGACTGGGATGATCAAGTCATTGCAGAAAGTGTGGAAATTTCAAGAAGGTTGTTTATTGGTCAAAACGTGGATGATTCCCCTGTCAGTTGGACATCTAGACAGCAGTGGAAAGATCAAGCAAAGAAAGAGGAAGGGAAGTTCACTTTGGTGGAAAAACTTGAAAGGACTATCAAGAGCAGTAGTCCAGTGTACAAGAAAAGAGGTCAGGTTGAGGTCACAGAAAAAGCAGAGGAGAATGTGAGCAATTTGGTATGTGGAGCAAACCACCGCTCAGGGGAAAATGTAGAGGAGATGACCAGGATAACACAGCTACAGAGACAGGCAGAATGGAGGAGACGGCAGGCTTTGCTTCTAGGCCCAGTGGTGTTAGAAGATGGAGACGGGGAGAGAGGAGAGGACGAACATGGGTTTGGAGAGCAGCAGGGTTTGGCTGGGTCATCCCCGAGCTCCAGTGGAGTAACTGGAAGTCTTGGGGATAGAGATTGCATCTCACCTGAGTCCAGCCAGAACAGCAACCAATCAGATCACCCGTCATCTGGGATACAGGTGAGACCATTTTCATGAAGCTATTCTTAGTAGGGCTGTAGCGATACACTAATCTCACGATACGATACACTATATTCAGCTCACAATACGATATATATCACGATATTTAGCCATCGATATAATTCGATTAGAGCTGCACAATATTCAAAAATTTGCAATATTATTTATTTATTTATTTTGAAATGAATACAATTTGATCAGAGTTTGCTGTATTTGGAATGAATTCATTTATTTAGACTGATTGGGTTTGTTCTGGAATAATATTGGGTTTGTTTCCCAGTGCTGGGATCAAGTAGTTTTTACCAGATGCCGTATTGGGCATACGAGAATTACACATGGTTTTTTGCTCCAAGGTGAAAACCCCACTCAGTGTTTGTGCTGCAAAACTCCTCTTACTGTAAAACATATTTTACTGGACTGTCCTGCTTTTACTGATTCCAGAAGGACTTTTTATGAAATTAACTCTTTTAAGGACATTTTTGACAAAGTGGAACCAGAAAAGATTTTAGAATTTTTATCATGTATTAACACAAAAAATCTTATTTAATTTATGTTTTATTTTGTTTGTTGATTTTTAAATTGTATATTTATTGTTGAAAGATTCCTGCCATGAAGATAGCCTTGGTTGCTGACATGGCACTAAATAAAAAATACATTACATTACATCCCAGTGCTGGGTTGCAGCTGGAAGGGCATCCTCTGCATAAAATGTATGCCAGAATAGTTGGTGGGTCATTCCGCTGTGGCAACCCCTGATAAATAAGGGACTAAGCTGAAGGAATGAATTATAGGGGTTTATCTGGATTATTATTGGTAAGGTAGACATCAATCAAAGGTTAAATAACACAATTTATAGTCCTTTACTGTATGAATTATTTAGTAAATACATACATTACATGCCTTAATATTTTAAACCTTCATGCCCGAATACGTACAGTACATAGTCACAGGCCTTAAAATGCATGCAAATGATGAACTTTCACTCGATTATGGTTGAACTCTTCAGTGAGTCCAAAAATCTTCAGTGTTATGATCTGTTGCTCCTGGTAAATTATAATCCCAACATATAAACTCAACATTGCACTTCCTGTGATGTGACTATGGGATATCGATGCTGAAACGATATATTGTGCAGCCCTACGTTCTTACATTAATGGTTGATTTCTGCTACTGCTCTTTACAATAGTGATGAACCAGGCCTTTTGTTTTGCATGCACACTGAGTTAAGCATTTATTATAAGCCTAATGTGTTTATGTTGTGTGGGTGTTGAAGTCGGATGGCGGTTCTTTGGTGCCAGGTCCGTCTCTGCACTGTCAGAAAATTGCCCGTGCCAAGTGGGAGTTTCTGTTTGGCTCTCCAGCAGAAAATACTGCCAACGAACGAGGGAAGAGTGAGTAGCCTGTTGACCTCTTATAATATGAATATTAATGAACACTTAGGTTTCATGAAAAGCAATTGTGTGTCATTTTCGAGGGTTATTTTAAGATGTTTGAAGTGTATGTAATTGTTTTTGAGCCACATTGAGTGCTCTCGTATGAAAGAGAGATAACACTGCATTATCATTAAGCGGAAGAACAGTCATCAGCAAAATATGCTTTCATT
Organism: Danio rerio; assembly: GCF_049306965.1. Taxonomy (NCBI): domain Eukaryota; kingdom Metazoa; phylum Chordata; class Actinopteri; order Cypriniformes; family Danionidae; genus Danio; species Danio rerio. The sequence goes on along the minus strand of NC_133187.1, from coordinate 47,876,779 downwards.
TAGGGGTTGGAACCTTTAGGGACTGCTCTAGACAATCTGACTCAATTCCAGACCCCAATTCTAGACCTACAATACAAATCCTACTAGACAAGACAAATCCAACTTTACATTTTAACCAGAATTGGAGTTTATGCTTTTGTTTGTGATTGGAATGTATAAAAGTACTCCAATCCTAAAAATTATTTATTCATTCATTTTCCTCCGGCTTATAATCTGGGGTCACCACAGCAGAATGAACCGCTTACTTATCCAGCATATGTTTTACACCGCAGATACCCTTCAAGCCGCAACCCAGCACTGGGAAATAACCAAACACACACACACACACACACACACACACACACACACACACACACACACACACACACACACACACACACACACACACACACTATGGCCAATTTAGCTTATCCAATTCACCTATAGCCCATGGAAACCCATGCCAACACCAATCAGCAACCTTCTTGCTGTGAGGCACCCACTAAACCGTGTTGCCAATATGATTTAATTTAATAATAAAAAAGTTTTACTTAGCATGCAATTAACCCTAAAACACCAATTACAAAGGCCAAGGCCAATTCTTTTAGTTTGTTTATAACTTTTAAATGAAGAAAAGTCTTCAAAGCCAAATTGTTTATATACAAAGTATATTTGGAAATTATATTAGAATCGCTTTTAGTTTTGAACCACAGATAACTAGCTTTAAAACATAGTAGTTCACAACACTTCAATCATTTTGCAACACTTTATTATTATTATATTATAACCTTTATTTTACCAAGAAAGACACATTGAGATTAAAAATCTATTTTACAAGAGCGTTCTGGCCAAGATTAGGCAGTACACAAGTCACATGAGTCCAACAGACAACAAACAAAAAACAATTTAAAGTTAACATGAATCACACTGACAACTATTCAAAACATCTACAAACCTGTGTTTCAACTTCTAAAACTCTTATAGTCTTTTTAAAAGCATGTAGTGAAATCAAGTCTTTGAACTGCAACTGTGTTTGCAGATTATTCCAAGACAAAGGTGCTGCGTACTTAAAAGCCTTTTTCCCATCTCAGTCCGCACTTTAGGGACAGAGAGTAAACTTACATCATGTTAATGCGCCACGTCTATCACGGTCAAGGTTTGGCTTTGTGGTACAGCAGGAATTAGAACAGTGGATAATGGATGGGAAGCGCAGTGCTCTTAAAATTCTTACGCTTATTTTTCAGTTTCTACTTTCCAGCTCAGGCCAGCACCATCAGGTGCAAAATTGGATCCATTTATAAGTAACTTATTCAGTGCATTTACTGTACATGTACACCAATGATTCAATTGTAATATGATAAAGACAATATTGATTAAAAGTCTACCAAGTAAACAACGATTTTGATGACCTTAATCAGATTAAAGTCATAATCGAACTAAATAGAAATAGATTTAAGATGTGGAGTATTCCTATTTTAGTGGCATTATTGAGGTGCAGTACAGACATGTAAACACCGCAATCAAACTATTACCATCATGTTGGACTTTTTGCTACAATTTGCGACAGGAGACGCACATGGCAGTTGTCAAGCGTTTAATGTCAAACAAATGAAAATGGCTTCAAGCAAGAGAGCAGATTTTTTTCATGCAGTTCCTCAGAGTTTGTCAATAAAAAGTTGTGAATATTGAATGAAATGTCAGAGGTGACATGTTGCTTGAGAATTTATATCCACCATCATCTGTTTGCATGTAAATTGTTATAAATGAACTGCAGTTGAACTAAACGAAACGCCCAAAAATTACATAGGATGTGATGTGAACAATAGCTGTTGTTGTGTAAAACGCTAGACGAAACTAGCATTGAATGGTGATGTAATGGTAGAGCGGCAGTTCAGCTCGACACACGGCCCTGTGTGTGTCGCTTGCTTGGTGCTGTGTGTATATGTGTGTGTGTGTTTATACAGACAGCTTGTTATTCCCAAACAAACAGACAAACTTGGGTATAAGATGCAAGTATAGAGTAAGGATTTCACATTGTAGAATGTCAATAAGGTCAGTAGGCTTGGTATCAAATGTCTACATCTTGGAAGAGTGGTGTTTTAAAGGAATTTAATACCGTGTACAGAGAAATCTCCGCATTTTGCGATGCGGGTGTCCGTGGTACTTTACTGACTCGGTAGGTGCAGGAAATAGTTTCAAACAGCCGTTGTGTTTATGGAATATTCTGTTATAAAATGTGGTGAAAAGTCCTACATGATTGTAGTAGTTTGAGGTGGGTCTTGTCTTAACTGCACTTCAATAATGCCACTAAAATCGGCATACTCCACATGTCTCCTAATTCTGTTTAGTTCGATTATGACTTTATTCTGATTAAGTTCATCAAAAAATTCTCTTTACATGGTAAACTCTTTATCAACATTGCCTTTATCATATTAAAATCGAAGGATTGGTGTCTATGTAAACATTCATTATTTGTTATCCTCGTAGATGTTCCAGAATCCACCACAGCGCCCCCGAGTGGCCACTCCACCCCAATCCCACCATCGTTCCTGCCACTGGAGGCGCTTGCTCTCAGAGCGAACCATGACGTTCAGCATGTGGTGGTGGAGCTTGTGACTCCGCCCCCTGCTGCCCCTGGCTCCTCCCCTAAAACAGTCATAATTCGTCGAACCTTAAAATACTCGGAGACTGATCTGGACGCCGTCCCGTTACGATGTTACCGAGAGACGGACATCGATGAGGTGCTGTTAGCAGAGCAAGAGGACGCCGACTCCGCTTTTGGAAGCAACCGCAGTGTCATGGGGACATCCTGTGCTGGGAGCAGCCCTCTAGGAGAGATGCCCAACGAAAGAACAGATGGACAGGAGGATGGAGAGGAGGAGGAAGAAGAGGAAGAGGAGGATGTTGCGAGCTGGGCCACTGTCAGGATGCAGGGGGATGTGAGGCGACTGCTGGCCGAACAACAGGGAGACGATGAAGAAGAGTTTTACAGAATGATGATAAAGAGGTGTGGAATATCAAACATACACTCACTGATCTCATGCTTTTACATTTAGTCATTTAGCACAGGGATTCCCAAACCTTTTTATTCCGGCACCCACCTAGGAAAGTAATTCAATCTCAAGACCCACCATAATATTTTAATATGGAAAAATTGGTAAAAAATTGTATCCATTCAAAGCAGTCAAAAATATATGGTGTGTGGCTTTTTGGATTGGACAAAATGAGGCTCGAAGTGCTTTTTGTGGGATGCTGGCTGTAACTGTGATCATTTTTTGTTGAAAAAGATACTCTTCTTTTTTTTTTTTAGAAGAGAATATGATCAACCTTTGATCAAGCCCCTTGATTATGATCTAGCCCCGTCACATCGCAGTAAATTCCACTGCTAGTGTAGTCATAAGAAACTAAATAGCTTTTTGATCGACTACTACAAGCTGGAAAAACGTCAGATAAATATGCCAATGCAATTAACGTTATTGCTGAATAGATCTAATATTTACACATTTGCTTGAGGAAGGAATGATGGGGTAGTTACATTACTATTACTATTTTCCATAACATCTATGCCCTTCCATAACATTAGCTGACGTTAAAACTAACAGATATAGCACTATAGATATTTATTGATTAGCAATCTGTCAACGTTGGGATGTGAAAAATATGGGACAACAAATAGCTTCAAATAATAGAATACATCGCAAACATTAGAAAATATTGACAATAAAATAAAAGGTTTAGCCTATTAAAAACAACAGCCTATACAGAAATTAAATAAAGCTATAACATCTATTTCACTTTTAATTGTATTTGCATATTGATTAAAGTTACTATAGTTATTTAGTGAAGAGCAGCAAATGAATCCCTCATTATGTTTCGTTTGATAGGTGTTAATGTTAGAATGCAAAGATCTATAATGAAAGCATTCGACTACTTTAGTAACTGTTTGTGGTCATTTAAGAGAAAATTTGTAGTGTTTAAAATAAAACGCGCAGGACAGAGCAAAAAAACAAAAACAAAAAAAAAAGATTGCAAGGGCTCAAATGGAGCAGTGGTCGTAATGTCGAGCGAAAAAAAGAAAAAGACAGCTGTGAAACATAACCAGTTTTGTCTTTTTGTAGGAAACACACTTTAGATCTTTTTAGGGTAAGAAGTTTTTGAGTTATTGCCGTCTATCTTCCTGGTTTGGATTCACCGCAATGTAAATATAGCTGCAGCTATGTGACGTTGCGCGACCCACCTTTGTTCACTGTGCGAACCACTAGTGGGTCGCGACCCTCAGTTTGAAAACCCCTGATTTAGCAGACACTTTGTCCTATTTACAATTGAAGAGACATTCAGTGATTCAACAAGAAGAGGCAATACACACATGACGGGCTAGTTATACAAAGAAACGTGTTTGTGCTCAGAGTTAAGAGTTTTGTTTTTGATTTATAGACAAGTAATAATACTTTAAACTCTATTCTGAATGTAACTGGGAGCCAGTGTAAAGACCTGAAGACCGGCGTAATGTGCTCCGATTTCTTGCTACTGGTCAGAATCCTGGCAGCAGCGTTCTGGATGAGCTGCAACTGTCTGGCTGTCTTTTTGGGAAGGCCAGTGAGGAGTCCATTACAGTAATCCACCCTGCTGCTGATAAAAGCATGAACAAGTATCTCATGAACAAGTTTTCACTGTAAACAAAGCATCTAATTCTTGCTATTTTTGAGATGATAGTATGCAGACAGTTAAAACAGGTGGTTTGTCAAGCTCACTCACCTTTTTTTTGTAGACATTATCCCCTTTCAAACATACAGACCTTCCCGGAAAATTACCGTCAATTTTCCAGAAAGGTGTGTGTGTGAACAGGCCCTTTTTGAAAATACCGGTAAATTCATTCAGGCTATTTTACGGTTGAAACATTACCGGTAATTTGCCGGAAAGCTGCGCTGTGTGAACGCAGAAGGAAGATTGCTGGAAAGAGCGCGTGCACGTCTAGAACATGATGACGTGAGGCGTCTACTTTAGGCAATCAGAATAGTCAGACGCCTTCACGTCCGTGTGGAAAATAAAAGCTTTTGAATATTTTTCCAGACACGTTTAGCTGCTAGATGTTAGTCAGATAACGTTTATATGCTCCTTCTTAATGCCAACTGTGTAAATAATTATCGATAAGATGCTTATGATAAGCCGTAGTTTGTTTACCTTCAAGCTCTGCTTCCTTCAGTTGCTTGTCTCGTCGCATGTGGCCGTGAAGCAGCCTGTGAAACAGCCCGTGAGCGCCAGCACACACACATATCATTTACATCTCGACATGCGAAAGTGTTCCTCTATATTTTCATCGAAGCTGTTCACAATACTGATCCAACCACAGAGTTTGTAATGTCGTCAAATGTTTACAAATACAAGCGCAACCGTTTAGAGCTCGTTTCTGGTTAATGATGTCAGAACTTACCGCTATTTTGGGATGGATGTGTGAACGGTCTTTTACAGAAACATTCCGTAACGTCCTTGCCTGTGTGAACAGTGCTTTTGGGAATTTACCGGTAAAGTTGTTCTGGAAATTTTCCAGATATTTACCGGTATCACTGTGTGAAAGGGGCTGTAGACAAACAAAGTACAGACATACAATCCCATCATGTAACACTGTGCAAAATCTAGAATAAAGCATATAACCAGGGAAAATGGCAACGTACAATACATGTATAAAAGACATCCTCAGCTGCCGGTTCATGCAGACTTCGGTCCAATCCCGATTCTATTTTTGTACCCCTTCCCCTTGGCCCTTAAAACCGAGTGTGAAGGGGAAGGCCTTCAAAATGTACCCCTAAGAATTGGGACAGCACTACAGCCCCTGCACACGTTATCAGATGTCATCGCAATCTCATGCTTCATATGGGATCAGACGATCGCGACTTCTGTTGTTAGTCCAGTTGTGTTATTTTGTGGCATTTATCTTCAGAAAATCACTAAAGGCATATGTCATGTTATCATAATGATATAATGTGGCAATACGATCATTACTGTACTGCGCATTTAACACAGCGGCCATATTCATCTATATGAACACAAGAAAACATTATTAACATTATAGCAGACACTGTAAAAAGCTCATTCTCAGCTACTAGACTTTTCTAACAGGGTATTCGAGTAACACAGAGTGACAATGTTGTGGGACTGCTGTACAGGAGTTATGATTATGGGTTATAGATCGTGAAATTTAGCGGGTATTTTTAGCGTTTTTTTTTTTTTTTAAAGCATGACGGTAAAACACAAATGTGGTTATGAATGTAATAAAACGTGTTTGTTTGTTGTAGAAATTTGTAATAATGACAAAAAAACTAATTTGTGGATCTCCTTACTTCCGGGTGTAACTATCCTGCCGTTGTAGATGGTGTATTCTGGGTAATTTTCTTACCTCTTGGTTTGGAGTGTGGTCCTGAAAAATATTTTTTCGACCCCTTCCCCTTAGCCCTACGTCTTCAAGCTAAAGAGAATTGGGACAGTTCTACCCCTTCACGAGAACATGCAAAACGAGGGGTAGGGGGTAAGGGAAAGGGCTAAGGGGTAGAATTGGGATTGGGCCTTTAATGTTGTTCAAAAAATCAGAAATTACAATTCTGTCTTTTTTTTTTAGGCCCCAAGACCATTTCAGAAACGATCACCCAGCTCTGAAATCCCCCCTCCTGGTCCGTGGCCCACGCAGAAAGTCTGGAGACAGTTTGGACACATTCAGCCGGCATTTCGAGAACATCATGGAGTCTCACCGTGCCAAGGGCACGTCCTACAGCAGTCTGGACAGCCTGGACCCTCTGACCTCCAGC
>NC_133187.1:47812500-47865000 GCF_049306965.1 Danio rerio | reverse complement strand
AGCGGAATGAATCACCAATTTATCCAGCAAGTTTTTACGCAGCGGATGCCCTTCCAGCCGCAACCCATCTCTGGGAAACATCCACACGCACATTCACACACACACTCATACACTACGGACAATTTAGCCTACCCAATTCACCTGGGGCCTCATGTATCAACGCTGCGTACGCACAAAAACTTTGCGTACGCCAGGTTTCACGCTCAGAATCGCTCACGTTTGGATTTACTAACAATGAACTGAACGTGGGAATGTGCGCAGGTTCACGGCAGCTTTCTGGCAGGCGTACGCACATTTTTTGTGCGTGTCTGTTTTATTTCCATTGGCGACTCCTAGAGGCAGTTGTGTTAAATTCTTCTCTACAAAGTGTCTGATCCTTGCAATGGCGTCTGTATGAGACGGGTTCATATAGTAGGTATGTAAGATTTCCATACCATACAGTTGACCAGCTAAACATTAAAGCACAATTTGCAGCGGTCGCCTGTTTTCCCAATGTAATCTGAGCGATTTACTGCACGCACATTGCTATAAAGACACTATGTGAAGATAAATTTGCATGCGTGAATCAGAAACATTTCCATTCAATAAATGTGCAAATAAAATATGATGCACAAACTTATTGATGATTCCTACTTGTCTTTCTCGTGATAAATAGTGGGCAAAATCTGATATGTAGCGGGGAAAAAAAAGAAGAAGGAATTCATCAGACACTGGATTCGAGCCGAGTTTATGCTCGAACGTGTCAGTACATGATCACATGCGTCGTATGAGGTGCGCCACTGAGACTGCGAAGGGTACTGCAACATTTTACAGATATAAACCACACTATTTCTTTTTTAAATGCACTCAGTGCGATGTTCAGACCCAACTGTGTTAACCGTATCAGCTAAACTCTCCCACTCTATTTTTTTTCTTTTGTTGTTAATTCCGCCGAACAAACTTGCAAATAACACCGCTTTTCTCCGGTCTACCTCCGAAAGCAGCACCTCCATTTCACATTCTGTTCAAAGTTTCTCTTTTTGCTTGCTTTTGCCATTGCTTTTTCGTTGGGTTTTGACATTAGCATAGTCATTAGCATATTCATACGGGGGAGGAGGCAGGGAGGGGTTTTGTGCTCGTGCATGTTGCGCTCAGTTTCACGTTCATTCAGATTTACAAAAGAATATGCGTGAGATTCGGCGTAAGCAGTGTTTCATACATCTGAATTTTTTTCTGCGTACGCACATTTACAGCTTTGTGCGTACGCAATGTTTTAGTAAGATTTCCACGCAAGTCTTCGTACATGAGGCCCCTGTACCGCATGTCTTTGGATTGTGGGGGAAACTGGAGCACCCGGAGGAAACCCACGCAAAGGCAGGGAGAACATGCAAACTCCTCACAGAAACACCAACTGAGCTGAGGTTCGAACCAGCAACCCAGCGACCTTCTTGCTGTGAGGCGACAGCACTACCTACTGCACCACTGCCTCGCCCGTATATTAAAAACTTTCAAGGATTTAAGATGTGTCTTAAATTGAAAGAGAGTATTTTATCCCTGAAACTCTGGGTTTTCCGTGTCAAAATGGCAGGTTTGTTAAACTGGAGAAAGCAGGGTAAGTCAAGCCTGTTTCTGAAAGAGAGGCAACTTTAACTCAGTCAGTTACTGTGGTAACTTACTCTGTGAACCTAACCAGGTCAGGAGCAGGTTTTATTCTCTAAACTCAGAGTTTCTGTTGGTCACCTTAAGCTGCGATTACACTAGAGCAGGGGTGTCAAACTCAATCCCTGGAGGGCCGCAGCCCTGCACAGTTTAGTTCCAACCCTGCTCCAACACACTTACCTGTAGGTTTCAAACAAGCCTGAAGGACTCAATTAGTTTGATCAGGTGTGTTTAATTAGGGTTGGAACTAAACTGTGCAGAGCTGCAGTGGCGCAACAATATGCAGTATATGCGGCGCATAGGGGCGCCACACATGGGGGGGCGCCGTTGTGCCAACTTTTTTTTTAAATTACCCTTATTAAAAGTTTCAAATAATAAAATAAATAAATATGTTTTGTTAAAAAACATTATTTTGCATTTTAAACGAATATAATATTGTTATTGTTTAATTCAAAATCATTTAACACAATAACATGCAGTCCCACAGCCGAAAGTGTTCATGTAGATGTAACTGTTTAGATTTGTTTTTATTTTTATCAAAATAAACTGTCAAATCATACATAATGTCAAAAGTTATAAGATTAATCTGAAAATTTGTCTTCATTTATTAGTAATTAATTAATATAAAATAAGAGGGATCACACAAAATTTGAACCCGCATACCCCTCAGTAAATGTGTAGTTGCGCCCCTGCAGAGCTGCGGCCCTTTTAGAACTGAGTTTGACTCCTGTGCACTAGAGTTTGAGCTTACTTATTCTGTCGTGCGGAGCTGCGAAAAGGGGCGGGATTAAACAATATGATTAGACATTAAAAAAGCGAGCGATTGGTCCATGTTTTTAATTTCTGACCAGAGATGTCATGTTTTGATCCTCGATTGGTCTCACGCAGTCAAGTGATGCGACTTTTCAGGTCAGTGTTCACCAAGCTTGAACTTTGCGCAGCAGCAACCTGCGAAACTTGACGCATGACCTTGCATTTCCGGTCTAGCGTATTTGCATGCGTATAAATGGAAGTCTATGGGAGGAAAAGCCCATGGTGACCGCAGCTTTATCCTTACGTTTCCACCCACCTATTTTAATGCTCATTTTGGACGTGTGCATAAAAAAAACTATTGATGGAAACGTCATGATGCACATAACTTTTGGAAATAAGCATAAAAACATGAATAATTGAGTAGGTTTAACTTTTATTCGATAGAAAAGATGCACATGAACTACGATGGAGACGCTTTTACTGAACAAATTACAGTATGTGCATTAAAAAAAGGTTTGTTATAAGAGCTGATGATGATGAAAAATGTGTGTAATTGACAACCCAGCAGGCTGAGCACACTGTAGAACATCTTAAATGTTGTTTTGGTCATTCTAAAATGACCTTAACCGTTTCAGCATTAATGTTATTTTATTATAAATTACCTCCTGAGCGTCTGGAGCATGTCAAGAGCGTCTGTTCTCCATGTTTCATGGCTTTAAACGCCACCATTTGTTCACTGATTAGCATGTTCATGTGTGTTTGATTAGAGTTGGAGCTAAACTATGCAGGAAACTGGCCCTCCAGTACTGAGTTTGCCCACCCCTTGTCTAGGTTTTAGGGAAAAATGCCTTTTTTATCATACCTGTCCTCCGTACTGATGGTAACATTATTGCTCAAGTCTTTGTAATTGCTCAGTTTCTCCAGCAGAGGGAGTATCGAAGCTATGGTTTATTTTGAAGTGGAACAGATTGCAGTTTATTTATGATGATGTAAATCTTGGTGGACTTAGAAAGAAATGTTGAGGTTATATTTGACCATATTATGCAGAGGGGAAAAAAAAAAGTATGCATTTTTTGCCACTTTTTTTATAGTAGTGGGAGTTTTAAACCTAAGGCAGGGTGTCTGAACAAACCTGTCTGTGGATTTCTAGTTTGTAGTGCCTATTAACATGGCCAGATTAACCAATGAGGGGGATTTTGGAGTGTATTTAGGCTAAGTGCAAATAGCACATCTCATTGGGAATAAGCTAGTTGAGTGATTCTCCCCATCAGTGTTTGATTGACAGAGATGACATGACTAAAGAGAGCGGCAGACACTAGCATGAGTGGCGTAGCTCGTAAAGCGCATGGCAATATGTTTTGACACGATTGATCATAAACCCGGTTCGAATCCAGCATCTGATGAACTGCTTCTTCTTTTTTCGTCCACTACTACTATCAGATTTTGCCTACTCCTCAACACGAGTAAGACAAGTAGGAATCATTAATAAGTGTGTGTATTATAGAGGATTCAGATTCATAGAACTGAACTGGATTTTAGAGGTGTTATATCCAAATCATATGCATTATAAGTTTGTAGAAGTTATTCATTAGAAATACCCTTAAATATAAATTTTAGTTCTGCTTCAGTGAACTTGAACAAGTATATTAAAATCCTTTCATTTTCACTAGTTGTATTAGTATTTTTTATTTAAAAAAATAATAATTCTTTAAGAATAAGTTAAATCTCGGTAGACTAGAAGTATATATACTGTATATCATTTATTTTAAAATTGCGGGCAATAGATTATAGATTAATTTTATACAAAAATATGATATGGTGCGGCCAGGTATAGGGGGACTACAAGACATTGTGCCCAGGGGCCTCTGAATTCATAATCCTGGCCTGCCTATAAGAGAAAGTATCTCATTTATACTCGCTTGATTAGGATAAAAGCTAAAATGTGCAGGACAGTCGCCCTTCAGTAGCAGGAATGGACACCGCTGACCTAAAGTAACTAACATTATTTTCTGTCTACTATAATATTTTCTTTGGTCCCACTTTATATTAAGTGTTCTTAACTGCTATGTACTTACATCAAAAATAAATACAATGTACTTGCTGTGTTCATAAAGTATTTGAGAACACTTGTGGTGCTCTTGAGTTGGGATAGGGGTTGGGTTAGGGACAGGTTTGGTGGCATGGGTAGGTTTAAGGGTGGGTTAAGGTGTAGGGAATGGTCAACAGTGTATTTACAAATGTAATTAGAGAGGTTAGTTACAGATGTAATTACATACAGGTATTTAATCAATCAAGCATAATTACACAATAAGTACATTGTAACAAACGATTAATTCCTGTGTAAGTACTTATTAGTTAAGGCTACTTAATATAAAGTGGGACCCTTTCTTTTATATTGTATGAATTCAAGTTTATTTGTAAAATTATTTTACAATAATTATTGTTTCAAAGCAGGGTTGTTGCTAGGTTGGATACGATTGCAGCTGGAATTTAACATGAGTTATTTATATTAATTATTAAATTTCCCATTTATTGTATTTTAAAAACCTCTACCCCCACCCCAACCCTCACAATACTGTAAACATATTAATTATTGTTTTACCGTGTCATAAAAATTGCTGCTGTATTGATGTGCATTTTGCACTTCCGGCTGGCTGCATATTCGATCTACACTTTACCTCAAAGCAGCTTTATAAAAAGTGCACATAATTGTATTGCAATCCAATTAAGTCAAAGTTACTATTAAATACATGTTAACATTCATTCATTTTCCTCCGGCTTAGTCAGGGGCTTATTTTGTCAGGGGCGCCACAGCGGGATGAACCACCAACTATGCCAGTGCAACCCCGCCATTTCTACACCACCCAACCCGCTCCGAGCTGGGATCGAATTGGTGATCTTCTGCATGGGAGTCTGTTGCTCTACCAAGGAGGCTTAAGACCATGGCCTCTTGTGTCTGTTGCTAGAGCACCTTTAGTGGTCAGAGGAGTGAGATTTACCAGCACAGCACTCACTAGCTGGCCTCCATTACACCAGGGTATGTTTGTACACAGCAGATGCCCTTCGAGCTGCAACCCAGTACTGGGAAACACCCAAACACGCTTACATTCACAAAAACACAAACACTACAGCCAATTTAGTTCATCCAATTACCCTATAGTGCATGTGTTTAGACTGTAAGGGAAACCAGAGCACCCGGAGGAAACCAACACGGGGAGAACATGCAAACTCCACACAGAAATGGCAACTGACCCAGTCGAGACTCGAACCAGCGACCTTCTTGCTGTGAGGTGACAGTGCTAACCACTGAGCCACCATGCAAATATTCGACCTTACAGCATATAGGTGATGTGTCTCTGTGTGTATATGTTTAATGAAGTGTATATGTGTATTAAGTTTATGTGTTGTCCTCAATGTCTTCGATGGCTGGCATCATCTCTTTACAGGTCTTGATATACTATTTCATTTTAGACAGGGTGTAGGTGAACCGCTTGATGTGAATTGTAAGCAATATTTGCTTCATCCATCCAAGTGTGGCTAATTTACTGCATAATGATTCAGAATGACCTATTAGTCTGTTGGTTTAACCTTTTTCCATCTGCTGCTCCTGTGACTCGACTGCAGGCTGTGTGTGTGTGTGTGTGTGTGTGTGTATGCGCTTGTGTGTGTGTGTGTGTGTATGTGTTAAGGACAGATGAAAGGCGAAGATGTTTGCTGGCAGAGAACTGGAGAAACTGCTGCATAAATAACCTTGAGACAAACATAGAAAGCAGGAGGCTGGAGCCAGATTGAGGAATTGTTTATTTATATCTCCAAACAGAAATATTGCTCCATTGATCTTCATCTGTGTACTTTTAAAGGCTCCATGTCTTCTTTCCAATTTGGTGTCTTGGAAAAAAAAAGAAGTTGGCACCTGTAGTAAATGCTGTACTGTACGTCGTGGAGGAGCCAAAGTGCACTGCAGCACATCACATTACTGGACTGTATTGTAGTAGCTTAACTGAACCACAAGGTGGAGGCAATCTATCAGAAGTGCAATCGCGACGCTATAAACAAGCACAGCCTTGGAGATAAAGTCATTGTTCATGCTTTATCAAACCACTTGAATTTCTTTAGAGATTATTACATTAGGAATTCATTAATTATGTCTAGTTTTGAAGGGTTAAGTAATTAGAACATGCACCACATAATGGATTTAAACTAGTTAGCCAACCTGCGAGCTAATCAAATTCTCTGTTGTCGGGTAATGAGAGTCTTAATTTGATATGCTAGGTATTGTGTGTGAGTGTGTGTGTGTGTTTGTGTGTGTGTGTGTGTGTTTATATATATATATATATATATATATATATATATATATATATATATATATATATATATATATATATATATATGCAAGCATGTTTTATACTGTCAGCGGCCACTTTATTAGGTACACCTGTCCAACTGCTCTTTAACTTCAATGTCCAATCAGCTAATCACATGGCAGCAACTCAATGCATTTAGGCATGTAGACATGATCAAGACGATCTGCTGCAGTTAGGGAAGAAAGGGCATTTAAGTGACTTTGAACATCGCATGGTTGTTGGTGCCAGACAGGCTGGTTAGAGTTTTTCAGAAGCTGCTGATCTACTGCTATTTTCACGCACAACTATCTCAAGGGTTTACAGAGAATGATCAGAAAAAGAGGAAATATCCAGTGAGCGGCAGTTCTGTGGGCGCAAATGCCTTGTTGATGCCAGAGGTCAGAGGAGAATGGCCAGACTGGTTCCAGCTGATAGAAAGGCAACAGTAACTCAAATAAGCACTCGATACAACCGAGGTCTGCTGAAGAGCATCTCTGAACACACAACACATCCAACCTTGAGGCGGATGGGCTACAGCAGCAGAGGACCACACCGGGTGCCACTCCTGTCAGTGAAAAACAGGAAACTGAGGCTACAATTCACACAGACTCACCAAAACTGGACAATAGAAGATTGGAGAAACGTTGCCTGGTCTGCTGTGACATGTGGATGGTCGGGTCAGGATTTGGCATCAACAACATGAAAGCATGAATTCGTCATGCCTTGTATCAACGGTTCAAGCTGGTATTGGTGATGGTGGTGTATTTTCTTGGCACACTTTGGGTCCATTAGTACCAATTGAGCATTGTGTCAACACCACAGCCTACCTGAGTATTGTTGCTGACCATGTCCATCCCTTTATGACCACAGTGTACCCATCTTCTGATGGCTACTTCCAGCAGGATACCACACCATGTCATAAAGCGTGAATCATCTCAGACTGGTTTCTTGAACATGACAATGAGTTCACTGTACTCAAATGCCCTCCACAGTCATCAGAACTCAATCCAATAGAGCACCTTTGGGATGTGGTGGAACGGGAGATTCGCATCATGGATGTGCAGCCGACAAATCTGCAGCAACTGTATGATGCTATCATGTCAATATGGAGCAAAATCTCTGAGGAATATTTCCAGTACCTTGTTGAATCTCTGCTACGAAGGATAAGGGCCGTTCTGAAAGCAAAGGAGGTAAAGGGCGGTACTAGTAAGGTGTACCTAATAAAGTGGCCGGTGAGTGTATACAGTATATGTTTTTGTGGAAATCATAATACATTTTTTTCAGCATATTTTGTTTAAATAGAAAAGTGTAGCATCAATAATTATGTGATTTAATAAATACGCTTTAATATACATCCTGTGATTCATCCTGTCATTCATTCAGTTTCTTTTCGGCTTGGTCCCTTTAATAAACAGGGGTCGCCACAGTGGAATGAACCACCACACCAACTTATCCAGCATATGTTTTATGCGGCGGATGTCCTTCCAGCTGCAATACATGCTCCATATAGTATATAGATTAATATTTTATAATATTTATAATATATTATTATAAGTACAACAATAAATAATGTTTGTTTTATTGTCTGCAGTGATATACAAGTCAAAGTAAATTTAGAAATCACTATTTCCCTTTTTTTCTCTTGTTTTCCATATTAATGAAGGTAAAATTTCCATATAAAATTTTAATTTGGGGTTTTATAAATTCTATGTAAAATAATGACAGTTTTAGTTTTGGGTGCACTATCCCATTAAGAACTGGACACATATCGTGCATTTGCCTAAATGATTCAATAGTCTCTCTTCTAAAATGAACTGAGTTCAGAAAAACAAAAGGTTTGTTGATTCCCTCAGCGGGACAGACAGAGGTCTTACATGCCGCACTGAGCTGAGAAGGTCATTAGGGAGCGACAGTAAACATTAGACCGACAGCAGTGCATGGGAAAACTCACTGCCAAAGACAAATACCAGCAGTTTGATATCTCAGGATTACAGACGCCTGACCGCTAAAACGGATTAATTCAGTGGCAAAGAGAGCAGATGATGTCCACGAGCACCTGAGGAGATGTCCGGTGCCGTGAGAAAAGCTGAGTGTTAATACAGGCATGGCAGAGGGCCAGAGAGGGGCATCAGGGGGCCGATTTGGCAGATCCGGGCTGAGAAATAAAAGCCACTCTGTGTTTTGCTGGAGCTGCTCTGTGCTGAAGGATAGGAGTTTCTCTGCAACACTGCACAGGTACAATCCTAAACATCAACGCACTGCTGGACTAATCCACTGTTGCACTAAAAAATAAATAAATACTTGTTTAAATTTGAGACCTTTTTTTTATGTTCAATCCACTTAATCTTAATAGTTGACTTAATCGATTTGCGTTGGGACAACTGAATGAGATGTGTGGAAACCTGCATTTTTTACAGTGTGTCTAAAAGGGGTAGTTCACCAAAAATGTAAATTCTGTAACTATTTACTCCTCTTTTTTACTAATTTGAAACCTTTATGAGTTTTGTGTCTCAGTCCTAAACATAAAACAGTATAAGAAGGGTTCTGATGCGAAAACCTCCATGTGCCATGTGAAATGTTCTTCTAAAATGAGCAGTTGTTCTCCGGCTCCTTTGCGTGTCACTTCACTTTTATGGCAAGAATAGGTTCTTGGCATTGCCTTTAAAGTAAACAAACTAACCATAGGATTTTGAGATAAATTATCATTTTAGAAGAACATTTCAGAGGGCGCTTGGAGGTTTTTGCATCTGAACTCTTCATATTATGGTTGTATCAACTATGCATTATAATTTTCTTGCAAAATATGCATTTATACTAATTAATGTGAATAGATGGCTTCATTAAAAGCATGTAAAGTAGCCTGAACTCGATTAACAGCCTCAGAGTTCACAATAGTACTGTATTTTACTGCACAACACATACATTTATGTAAAAAATTGGAAAATGTTTAACAAAAAAAAAAAAAAAAAAAAAAAATATATATATATATATATATATATATATATTATGTATATATATATATTAATAGTATATATATATATATATATATATATATATATATATATATATATATATATACTATTAATATATATATATATATATATATATATATATATATATATATATATATATACATACATACATACATACATACTATTAATATATATATATATATATATATATATATATACATATATATATATACATATATATATATATATATATATATATATATATATATATATATATATATATATATATATATATATATATATATATAAAATAGTATGTATGTATGTATGTATATATATATATATATACTATTAATATATATATACATACATACATACATACATACATACATACTATTAATATATATATATATATATATATATATATATATATATATACATACTATTAATATATATATACATACATACATACATACATACTGTTAATATATATATATATATATATACATACTATTAATATATATATACATATACATACATACTATTAATATATATATATATATATATATATTCTTTTTTTTTTTTTTTTTTTTTTGTTAAACATTTTCCAATTTTTTACATTATATGTATGTGTTGTGCAGTAAAATACAGTACTATTGTGAACTCTGAGGCTGTTAATCGAGTGCAGGCTACTTTACATGCTTTTAATGAAGCCATCTATTCACATTAATTAGTATAAATGCATATATATATATATATATATATATATATATATATATATATATATATATATATATATATATATATATATATATATATATATATATATATATATTAATAGTTTATTTATTAATAGTATATTTATTAATAGAATAAAAAAATTGAATAGGAGGGCTAATAACTTTGACTTTATCTGCATATAATAAAGCATAAATGAATGTATTAGTGACCAAAAACAGCCATAGCTAATCAAAAAGACGTTAAATTGAATGACACTGTCAAATGATAAGGATTTCATCTCCATAACATTGCTGTCTCTGTATTATTTATAGAATTTTGGCATACACTGTGGTTCTCAAGCTATTAATGAACACAAAAGGCTTTACAGTCAGAAATCATTTCCATTTTGTGATGGTGTTAAATTGTTATTGTGACCTGTTGATCTGCTGTGCTGATTCTATAAATGACAGAGTGACGGCGAATTGTCCTCATCATCTCTGACTCACAGCACAAACAAACCACCGACGTGAAAACTCAAACAAATACTTCTGTAAGCGCTTAAACTCTTCTTAAAGAGACAAGCATGGTTAATCTTTACTACAACAACAAAAATACTATTTGAAAAAGAGCAATTTGTACATTACCGGACATTAGCTGTCAGAATTTGACCGTAAACAGAAAAACAAAAATGCTGAAAACAACCACATTGGAAATGCTAAGAAACCCAAAAGAGTTATATTTATCAAACAACAGTATGATAGAAATAATTTTGCACAGAGAGAAATCATCATTAGAATTTTAGAGTTTTTTTTTACTATTAAAAAGAGAGTAAGAAAGAAAAAATACATTAATAAAAATCACTTGGTTTTTTTTTTAAATTAAGTCTATCAAAAATAATGCATTCGTTAAAAGATCTAAAAATATAACAAATCTAACAGTACATGCATAGATCGTTTCAAAGCCAAGATTCATCAATGAATTGCTCATATGTCAGCTTATGGAAGTGGTGTCAGTGAGGCCAGCAGGGGGCACCCAACCTGCAGTCTGTGTGGGTCCTAACACCCCAGTATAGTGACGGGGACTCTATACTGCTCAGTGAGCGCCGTCTTTCGGATGAGATGTTAAACCGAGGTCCCGACTCTCTTTGGTCATTAAAAATCCCAGGATGTCCTTCGAAAAGAGTAGGGCTTTAACCCCGGCATCCTGGCCAAATCTGCCCACTGGCCTCTGTCCATCATGACCTCCTAATCCTCCCCATATCATAATTGGCTTCATCACTCTGTCTCCTCTCCTCCAATCAGCTGGTGTGTGGTGTGCGGTCTGGTGCAAAATGGCAGCCATCGCGTCATCCATGTGGACTTTGCACACTGGTGGTGGATGAGGAGATCCCCCCCATGTGTAAAGCGCTTTAAGTGCCCAGAAAATCGCTATATAAATGTAAGGAATTATTATTATTATTATTATTATTATTATTATAGACAGACCAGCAGATCATCATGACATTGAAATGCTCCAGTGTCCCTATATCTGTGGTTACACTCAGTTAACAGCGGTGAATTTGGTGAACTGATGACCTTCACGGCCAATCACAGTCATTTCTGTTGAGCATGTAAACACAATGACAAATCAGCTCTGTTTAATCATGGCCAATAGACAACACGATGCTGAGGTGGCATCGCGATCCATCGCTCTCGCAAAAAATACACTCAGGCCGTGTTTACATGAATACGTCTTAGTGTTAAAATGGCATTTTAGAACGAAAATTATCCACATCCACACCGTGTTTTACCTTGCATTTCTGAACAGCCCTCCATCCTCTAAAAACGCACATCACGTGACCACACACACACACAGCCACGCTCTTTTCTTTCTCTCAGAGCTCCCAAGACAGAGAGAGCAGTGCACGTCTTTATCAAGGACGACCGGTGGATCGCGTCTCACTGAAGTTGTTAAACGTGATATTTATGCATTTGCGGGACTCCCGGAAATCACACGTTTCCCTCCCGGTCCTCAAATGAGTCACCCTTCTCACCCCCGGATCCCTCCTCACTCTTCAGACTCGTCACGCGCAGTCTATCAACCACCCCATGAATTTAACCCCCCTTTCTTAACATGATGACGATGCTATCGTCGATCGCGATGTTTCACATTAGACATCATACGATGCCAAATTGGTCGACAACGTCCAACCCTAGTTAGTACTTTAAAATTTAAGTACCGATTTGTACCACATTCCAGTATCGCACCAACCCAAAATATTATAATATATACAGTCTAATAAATGTTTCTCTACTGTAGTGTGGATCAAAACTACTATAGTATTTACTATAAATGTCTACAGTATTTTCTACTGTGGGATGTTACTGTGTTATAAAAAAGTGTGTCCTTGTATAAAATGTTTGTTCCTCAGCTCAACAGAATGATGTTGTGTGCGTTTGTTCAGAGAGAAACCTCCACGCTTCTCTGCGGAGCCGGATGTGGATCAGGAGCTGATTGAGCGTTTGGGTTTGGGCAGTAATGACACTCTCAGTAACGGAAACCGCGCAGATCTGGATGCTGCCAAACGCCTCGCCAAGCGGCTCTTCAACCTCGACGGCTTCCGCAAGTGTGATGTTGCCCGACATTTGAGTAAAAAGTGAGTAAATCTCGCTTAATTCTCACACTCAAAAGTCCTGACTGTCAGACATCAGTGCTGTTTAATTTCAAGAAGTAAAAGAGAAATGATTAGAGGGGTAAGCCGTCTGCCATTCGAGGTTTGAATCTGCCACTATGCTGTCACATAGGCTGTTTCTCAATATGCGTTCTTGTCTGTACTTGCGCTCTTGTGTCCTCGTAAAACGTCATCGTCCGTCGCCAAAGTACTGTTCCAATTCAAAGTTCACATCTTGCCAAGTACAGATGAAATTCCCGGATGTGCACTTGCTCTGGCCTTTGGCCAAGGATGCATCGAGAGGTGACTTGTGCGAACTTGCGAAGCTCAGGTATCCCAGAATGCATTGCAGCGTAACCAGCAAGCGCTAATGGCGGAGGAGGAAACCCGCACGGTTTTAAAAATGCTCCTTTACTGTGTCACAAAATAAAGTTCTAAGAGTTTTTCAGGCGAGAATGTAGTTGTTTTAAACTTGAATCTGCAGTTTATTCACAAAGATAGCGCTTCTTTAACGATGTAGCTCAGCTTATGCGTACTCCCACTCCCAGCCTGCCAGCGGGAGCTCCGTCGTCAGCTCCCCCGCCAGAGCAGCTTTACTTCGGCCAGGCCATCTCGGACGTACCGCTGGATCTCATCTCTCCATTGTAGTTAAAACAGGATATTTAATACATCTTGGAAATATCTAACGGACAGTTTTTGGTCTTATAAATCTATTATTTGTTCTCAGTTGTCTTATTTTGGCAGTGTTATTTTGTTACCCTTTAAAATTGTCTTTAATTATGTTACCGTGTTGTACGCTGTTTGTCTTGATTACTTGATGTAATCTTTATTTCTTATTGTGTGTATAATTTCCATTCTAGTTTAATAAATCTGATAATCAAAGAAACCTGTATAATAACTCATTTTAATTCACATTTATATGAATTTATGTATACATTTTCTTAAATCAAAAATGTAGATTTATAATATTAATATAATATTAATTAAATAATTTTATTTTTAATGTACAGTGAAACTGATGAATCCATGGTGAGGTAAGTGACGTTATGAAGTACACTGCTGTTCCATTTGAAGAAGTACCCGACTTGTGTCCATCTGTGTTCATCTGTAGCTCCGCCCTCTTTTGAAAAGAGCACAATCTCATTTAAATTTAAAGCAACAGTCACCAAAACGCTACAATTAGGATCGAAGCCTAAAATGGTCCATTTCAAAGAGTTATAAAACATTATCTATGGGGTATTTCAAG
The DNA here is from genome assembly GCF_049306965.1 of Danio rerio. Taxonomy (NCBI): domain Eukaryota; kingdom Metazoa; phylum Chordata; class Actinopteri; order Cypriniformes; family Danionidae; genus Danio; species Danio rerio. The sequence continues at coordinate 47,850,678 of NC_133187.1, read as the reverse complement.
ATGAAACTTTACATATACACTCTAGGGACACCAGAGACTTATTTTTTGTCATTTTTTCCCTGTAAAAAGGGTCATAGTAGGCTCGCTTTTAGAAGTGTCAAAATTAATTGTTTCTTCGGTGCACTGCGATGCAGATCTCAACCGGTTATAACGTACTGACATCATTTATCTCTTATGTGCTACTGTATATTGCGGTAACTTAATAGGGCGAGCGAGAATAATAAAAATAAAAAAACTCCAGCTACTTAAACACAGAAACTCTGCACGATTCACTGCGTGTGTTTCACTGATACTATTGTTAAAGCAAAAGCCCCTGTTTCACTGCTATGGAAAGATGTAAACTCAATTTCTCTCTCTCTGTCTCTCTCACTGTGGACCTTTGACCTGCTGGCGTGAGGTAACGTTTACTCTCCTCTCGGCTGTTTCAGAGATCCTTGTGAATCCAGACATGAGCGTGTCGATAATGGCTGTGATGGGCGCTGCCGTTTATGCTCGTATGTTGGTGAACTGCGCCAGAGCGTTGGAGCCAGTCACAGCCCTTTCTGTTGAGCATGTTACCAATCATAGGGGTTTAACAACTCGCAGAAAAATATTTACAGTTGCTTTTTTACATGCCCAATGCTTTCTCCCCCTGATGACACCTACAATGGGAGAATGTCAATCAAAGTGTTTCCGCAGACTATTTAGGGGCCAAGCACCGTAGGTGCGGAGGCACCTATTGCTTTCGTTAGCGTTCCTATTATTATTATTCTTCTTCCGTTTCTTCCGTCGGATTTGAATGGCAGCCCATATAGGCGTATGCAGGAAAGTTGTATAATTTGGCACAATGATAGAGGACAGTGTTAACATTAATCAGACCAAATATGAAGTCTCAAAATCAAACTCTCTAGCGCCACCACTTGTCCAAACTTTCACATATGTTTATCATGATAACTTTTGAACCGAATGGGCTACAATCAAAATTCTTTTTTCCTCTGATTCCTTGGCTCAGTCCGATTCAAACGCACACTATGACGTTTTCATTTTCCGTCATTAAATTTTTCGCGCTATTTTAAATTATTCGAAAAACATATTTGATCGAACTTGTCCTAGGCCGTTTCTCCGATTTTGACCAAAATTGAATCACACGATCCACAGACCCTGCCAAACAAAAATTATGGAATTCAAGTTGATTTGACCAACCGTTTTTGTTTAACTTGCGATCAAATTTAACGTAGAACTTGCAAAAATGGACTTGAGGCGATATCTCCGTAACACATTCACCGATTTACACCAAACTTGGTGTTTGTTATGACAACTAGGGTCTGAGGTTATATGCGGAGTTTCGGCGCACTGACCCTAGTGGTCCGGAGATACAAAAAAACTTGCTTTTTTGGTTTATAACGTCTCAACCTTTCGTCCGTAACTCATAAAACTGGTCTCATTACATCCAGCAGAGCATGTCGAGTGGAATGATGTCTGATTTTCACAGGACAACCATTTGAAAATGGTTTGTCAGGACAACCCATTTCAATTTTTGGCCAAAAATGCTATATTTTACCAACACATTCACATATCATTACAAAACATGGTATGCATATTCAACCCCATGCCCTGAAAGTACTCAAAAACTTCTGGAGCAGCGCCACCTTTTGGCCAAAAGTGCTTGGCCCCTTAATTGCTGCTTGCAGCTGTATTTAAATCTTGTGATTATAATAAATACATCTAAAACATGGAACCATTAGAAGCTGGCTATATTCACACACTGTTGCCACACAACTGTGTTTAAACCCCTTATACAAGTCATTTTTGCATAATAAGTCCCCTTTAATTAAATTAAAACAATAGCATATCAAGCATATCTTATATAATTAATTAATTTTCCTTCAGCTTCGTCCCTTTCGTCCTATTGATCAGGGGTCGCCACAGCGGAATAAACCACCAACTTATCCAGCATATGTTTTACACAGCGGATGCCCTTTTAGCTGCAACCCAGTACTGGGAAACACCCAAACACACTTATTCACACTCATACACTACGGCCATATTTAATTTGCCTGTAGCGCATGTCTTTTGACTGGAGCACTCGGAGGAAACCCACACCAACACGGGAAGAACATGCAAGCTCCACATATAAATGCCAACTGCCCAGCCAAGACTTGATTGAGCGACCTTCTTGCTCTGAGGCAACAGTGCTAACCACTGAGCCATCGTATTGTCCTTATATACTTCAAATATATGTCAGAAGTGTATATAGTTGTGAAAAATGTAAGACAATTATTTTATTTCCTGAGGTAAAGCATGCACTGGTGAATTGTTCACAACACAACCAGGAATTATAAACATTATAGTTGGAGCCAATGTTGTTTTAATGTTATTTCTATGTTGATTTCTTGTCGGTTTGGCTGTGTTTGCTGTGACTTCTTGACCTCTGTGTGTTTGAGTTTGTTATATAAAGCAGAGCCGCTTTAATATGTGCTTCTGCCTCCACCGCTCAGAGCATCTGTACTTTAAGAGGTTCTCGCTCTCTGACAGGTGCATCATGGGACTTTTGAACCGCCGTGTGTCTCTGACAGGTCTGGGACGCGTCTGTCACCCTTCGTTCATACATTGTCGTCTTCTTTGATTGTCTTTCCTGTCTCTCTGATTTGGTTTTAGCAATGACTTCAGCCGTATGGTGGCAGAGGAATATCTGCACTACTTCAATTTCACCGCCATGACTTTGGACCAAGCACTGAGGTCAGCACATTAAATGTGGAAGCGGAAAATGATTTCCCTTTTTTAAACATTGATACATATATGAGTTATTAAATAAATATGTAATGCATAACATTGCTAATAGTATTATATGACTTGTGCAAGTGATGTAATTGATTAGATGGTGTGGAATATCAGTACAATATTTACATGAACAAATTAAATAAATACCTAGTAATATTAAGCGAAGGATGGAAAGATAGACAGACTGATGGATGGATGGAGTGATTGATAGACAGACGGATGGATGGATGCCATCCATACATCTGTCTGTATATCCATCCATTGCTAATGGATGGATGGACAAATGGATGGATGGATATTTGTATATATGTCATCCATTAGCAATGGATAGATAGACGGATGGATGGATATTTGTATATATGTCATCCATTAGCAATGGATAGATAGACGGATGGATGGATATTTGTAAATATGTCATTCATTAGCAATGGATGGATGGATGGGTAGACAGATGGATGAATAGACCGATGGATATTTGTAAATGTCATCCATTAGCGATGGATGGATGAATGGATGGTTGGATAGATAAACATGGATGGATAGACAAATGGTTGGATGGATAGATGGATAGATGACTGGATGGATGGGTAGATGGATGGATGGATGGATGGATGAGTAGACAGATGGATTGATGGACTGGATGAATGGACAGATGGATGGATGAATGGATGGATGTGTAGACAGGTGGATGGATAGACAGATGGATGGATAGAAAGACGGATGGATGGATATTTGTAAATATGTCATCCATTAGCAATGGATGGATAGACAAACATGGATGGATAGATAGATGGTTGGATGGATGGATGGATGGATGGATGGATGAATGGATGGGTAGACGGACGGATGGATGGATGAATAGACAGATGGATTGATGGACTGATGGATGAATAGATAGATGCATGGATGGACAGATGGATGGATGAATGGATGCATGGGTAGACAGGTGGATGGATAGACAGATGGATGGATGGATGTATATTTGTATTTATGTCATCCATTCGCAATGGATGGATGGAAAGATGGATAGACAGACAGACAGATAGACAGACAGACAGACAGACAGACGGATGGATAGATAGATTGACAGATGAATGGATGGAAATATAGATGGATGGATGGACGGACGGACGGACAGACTGACGGATGGATGGATGGACTGACGGATGGATAGATGGATAGACAGACGGATAGATGGATAGGCGGATGGAAGGAAGGAAGGACGAACGGATGGATGGACAGACAGACAGATAGATGTATGGATGGATACAGATAGACAGACGGATGGATGGACAGATGGTTAGATAAATGGATGGATGGAAGGATGGACAGATGGATGGATGGATACAGTTAGACAGATGGATGGACAGATGGATGGATGGTTGGATGGATGGATGGATGGATGGACAGACAGACAGACAGACAGACAGACAGACAGACGGATAGATGGATGGATGGATGGATATAGATCAGGGGTTTTCAAAGTGTGAGGCGCGCCTCCCCTGGGGGGCGCCAGAGCATGTCAGGGTAGGCGCGGGAAAAAATATAATATAATAAAAATATAATTATTAAGTTTAATTATTATATGTATTTTTTATTATATTTAAACGTTTATTATATGCCTGCTAATACAATGGGTCGGTTTCTGAGACCCACCCCGATTCAAAGCTGTAATGAAGTTCACGGCCCTTTGGCCGCCGGGAAGGAGGCGGAGAACCGAAGCAATTTTAAAGTGATTTATTAATGACAGTGACGGCAGCTCCGTCTAAACCAAAACAAACGGACGGCAGATCCTCACGGAGACTGCCGTCAAACTGAAAGCAAAAGTAAAATATGTCCGGGTCCGGTCCTCTCTCGGCTTCCTCTGCCCTTGTTCCTCCTTTTATGATCCAGAGCTCCTTCCGTGGGATCTGAGGCAGGTGCGCACCGCAGGTGTATCTACTTACGCGGTGGCCTCACTCCGTTCGCACGGCGCTCGGCCACGCCCCCTCGCCACAAAAGCCTTCAAGTTCAGGGCTTAAACCCAAAAGACGACGATATGATGATCAGTATTTAAGTTTATGATTTACGTGGACAGGACCAGCTGATGAACCACGACTTTTTATGTGTGGTTTGTCAAAATATTTTGGCTAATGACAGCATGAGACCCACTAAACTTCCACTGTTTTGACTGGGATGGACAGTTCTTGGAACTGTTCTATTCATATTGAACCATCATCCTAGTTTTAAAAACGTTATATTAAAATACTTGTTATTACTCTGTAAATAATTGCACTTTCATGCAAATGATGATAAAAGTGAGTTAACAGTCTGACATCTGTCTGTGTCTTTATATATACTGTATATATATATATATATATATGTATGTATATATATATATATATATATATATATATATATATATATATATATATATATATATATGTGTGCGTGCGTGCGTGCGTGCGTGCGTGCGTGCGTGTTTGGGAGGAGGGGGGCGCCAATGGATAAGTTGTGTCAAAAGGGAGGCCCACTGTCTTAGACTTTGAAAAACCCTGATATAGATAGACAGATGTGTGGATGGATGGATGAATATAGGTAGACAGATGGATGGACAGACGGATGGATGTTTTTGTAACAGAATACTTTATATTGATCTTCATTGTTAATAAAATTGTAATTCTGAATATGTTTATGTTTTGTTTAATCTTCACTGGACTGTAAATGACCTTTGTAGTATTCCGCTGTGCATTTGTGTTTATCTGTGTGTGTGTGTGTGTGTGTGTGTGTGTGTGTGTCTGTTGTGTTTCAGGACTTTTCTGATCGAGTTTGCTCTGACGGGTGAAACGCAGGAGAGAGAGAGAATCTTAGCACACTTCTCTCGCAGATTCCTGCAGTGTAACCCGTCACTCACACTGTCTGAAGGTAAAGCTCAGTCTCTGTGTGTGTGTGTTAACAGTGATGGACAGATGTGTGTATTTATGTGGGTGTGTGTCTCTCAGACAGTGTCCACACACTGACCTGCGCCCTGATGCTGCTCAACACAGACCTGCACGGACATGTGAGTTTATCACATCATCACCACACACACATCATACATTACACACACATGAACATACACCACACACACATGCATATCCACACACAACACTTAAATGTAGACACACAGACACAACTAGCAACAAATACATACATGATGTACCACATATGATGCATGTACACACACACACACACACACACACACACACACACACACACACACACACACACACACACACACACACGTGTACAAACTTACATACACATATGTACAAACTTACATACACATATATACACATACACCACACTTAAACAAACACCCACATGCATGCATATGCACACACAGACACAACAAGCCACATACATATTGTATCATATGCACATGCATACATACATACACCACACACACACAAACACACACATGCGCATGCACACATAACATGTACACGTACACACGGACATAACAGGCCACATAAATAAACACATACCTACTGTACCACATACTACACACATACACAATAACACACACACACATACACACATGCCATAGTATATCATAGTATGAACTCATGCTTGTTGTAGTTGTAATTTTTGTTTAAACTGATGTTTTCAAAGTGCACAAAGCTTGATAATTCTCATGTGTGAATGATGTTGTAGCACAAAACATGAAAGTCTCCTCCAATAATAATAACTGCTAATCTAAAAACCCACTTGAGATTCTCTGGAGATGCAATAGAGGATTAGCCTTCCGGCTTGGCCTACAAATTGACGTCAGGATTGAGAAGCTGTGTGTGTTCAGAACTAAAACACAAACAATAACTGTGAGCTCAGTTCATAAAAACAAAGGAAATAATAAAAGTGCACTCACTGAAAATCTCATGCATACTCCGATATCCTGACACTGACATGCAAACCTTTATAACCAAATCTAATGCTAATTGTTAGTATGTAAATGTCACAAATATTAAATGATTGAACATTATTATTATTATTAAAAACACATTAAGAAATCTCTATATATATTAATTTATTTTATTTAAAAAATAATAATAATAATAATGGAAAATATTTAATATTTATAGACATTTACATACTGACAATTAGCATTAGATTTGGTTGTAAAATATGTGCATGCATATTATTATTATCATTATTAATAATATCACTTATTATTATTAATAAAACACATTATGAAATGATTATATTTAATAATGATAATGATAATAATAATAATAATAATAATAATAATAATGTATTTTGTTGTATTTTGTTTAGATTTGGTTGTAAAATTTGTCCATATATTTATTATTATTATTATTATTATTATTATTATTATTATTATTATTATAAAAACATTTTATGAAATTATTGTGTGTGTATATATTTTATATATATATATATATATATATATATATATATATATATATATATATATATATATATATATATATATATGTATATATATTTAATTTATTATAATTATTATTATTATTATTAATAATAATAATAATAATATTAATTATAGTGTGTTTTGTTTACATTTGATTGTAATATCCATATATTTTTATAATTATTATTATTATTATTATTATTATTATTATTAAAAAATAAAATGCATTATAAAATGTATATTATTATTATTATTATTATTGATGATGATAATAATAATAATAATAATAATAATAATAATAATAATAATGTTGTTTTGTCTAGATTTTTTAATAAAAAAATTCACATGTAGTATTATTATTATTATTATTATTATTATTATATGTTTTATTATTATCATAATCATCATCATTTGTTATTATTATTATTATTATTATTATTATTGTTATTATTAATATTATTAATATATTTTTATCATAATCTTTTATTATTATTATTATTATTATTATTATTATTATTATTATTATTATATAATCATCTTAATTATTACTATTATTATTATTATTTAATTATTATTATTATTATTATTATTATTATTATTATTATTGTTATTATTATTAATATGATTATTATATTTTATCATAATCTTTATTATTATTATTATTATTATTATTATTATTATTATTATTATTATTATTATTGTTACATGATCATCTTAATTATTATTATTATTATTATTATTATTATTATTATTATTATTATTATTATTATTATTATTATTATTATTATTGTCCTCAGTGTTTTCAGAAGCCAGAATGTTTTGATATCTGAATGTTATTAGGCAGCCTTATTGACATTATTTGACATTATTGACATTAGTGAAATATAATCACATGAAACCCTCATTGATCGCGTGTGTTGCTTTTTTCTGTGGGCAGAACGTCAGCAAGCGAATGTCCTTCAATCAGTTTATCGGGAATCTGGAAGGACTAAACAGTGGCTATGATTTTCCGAAAGACCTCCTCAAGGTAATGAGTCTTCAGTCTCATCAATATAGGAGAAATGTCTGTTTGCATTTAGTTTTGATGGTAATGGTTCAACTGGGGAGTTGTCTAAAGTCACTGAGCTTTGTGTGCATGTGCGAGCAAGTGTGCTCGCATGTGGATTTAACAGGGAGAGGATTGATGGATTTAACCAGTAACCGAGGCAAGAGCATAGAGCCCCAGGAATATAATCTAATATCTGATATCTAAAAGCCTTTATATAAAAAAACAATAATCATAATATACAAAAGTATAAGTTTTTGTTTTGTGTGATACAAAAAAATATACATCATATTTTCTATTGTGAGGGTCTAACAAATACAATTGTAACCTAATTATTACATCCATGCAGTTATCAATTGTTCAAAACATAACCAGGCATTATGAACATTATAGATAGAATGGAAGAAGATTGAGCGGTTATAAATAAAAGACAACAGAAATAGATGAATAAAAATACAAAGGGTGCATATTAGGATTGTTGGGGCCCCATGGCTGTTATTGCTTACAGCCCCCCCAAATAACTGATTCCGCCCCCGGTGTGTGTTTGCATGCGTAAAAAGGTGAAATGAAATGGTTGATGAATAATCTAAATGGAATCATTTGTTATCAAGATATATGCTGACAGGTTTATCAGCAGCTGACATTTCAAGGTATGTTTTTCTCAGATAACAACCACTAAATAACACCAGCTCATTCGGGAACTTCAAACGACCTTGATCATCAGTGAATACGTTCAAATCAATATGCTTACATTCACATTCATATGTAACTGTTTGTCATGCCGCAGTTTGTGATTGTCCTGCGCAGTTTTGTGTATGAATAATGCATAGGTTAGTGTATACTCCATCAGCTTTTTTCACTTTTCTCAGCTTTGCATTTAATTGAAGAATTAATAAGCTATTATGGCTCAGAACAATGTTTTGTCTAATTTTATCAGAGTGTCCACGGGGTCTTAAAGTGTTAAAAGTCGATACATCAATGTAGAGTAATTTAAGGCTCTCAAAAAGTAGTGTGTGTGTGTGCCAAACGTTTTGGTGAATTACATGTGTTTGGGCTGGTTATATATTTAAAAGAAAGAGAAACTGTTGACTTTAGCGATGACAAGGCTTGATTTAAACAGCAGAAGATGCTGTCTGACAACAAGGATAGTTATTGTAAAAAGCACTATAAAAAAAAAAAAACTTGAATTGAATATTATGATGGACCAATCAGAATCAAGTATTCCAGAGAGCCGTGTGATAAACATGTATAATCGTCTGACAGTCATGCTCTCTGTGTTTTTGTGAAGCAGGAGAGATGTGTGTGCCTCTGGCAAGCGATGACTCTTTAGTAGGTCATTTATTGATCTATATTATTAGATTAGGGCTGTAATGTCATTGGTAGGAAACGAGGGATGTTTGGCTTCGTTCATTAACCCTGTAGGCTCCTGCTGGAGATAATCACATCACTTCTGCAGTTAATACTAATGAGCTAAACCAGCTTCAGATTAGTTTTGTGGCCCTGAGCATCTGCGCGCTGTGTGTTTTTTGCAAGAGATGTTTGGATGATGATGATGATAATGATGATGATGATGATGATCACTCATAAATCAGCTCCACTTACAGACTTTAACAACTTTACTCCTGTGCATCATTGCATTTGCAAGAGCCATATGGGGGAAAGAAGCTATTCTTTTTGCTTTTTCAACACATTTCTAATAATAACTCATTTCTAATAACTGATTTATTTTATCTTTGCCATAATGAGAGTAAATAATATTTGTCTATATATTTTTCAAGACACTTCTACACAGCTTAAAGAGCCATGAAACCCCCCACTTTCGCTTCAAGTCTACCTCAGATTAATGGGCATGGAGCTCTGCAAGCAGAGGCAGGAGTGGGCGTGGCCTGCAGAGCAGGGAAGCAGGAGGGGAGCCAACAACTGTTTTCAGTGGGCTCAAAATAAGAGATGCATGCTTTTATAGTCTAAGTTAAAATGCAAAGAAATGAAGAGTTATTTAATTCCCTGCTACATTTGATATTTGTAATTTTATATACATATAACAACAAGTTATATCATTATAAAGATAATCATGTTTATATAAACACTATAAATGAGGACCTCTCCCTCAATCCTCAGTTCTGAATGCAAACTCAGTGCAGCAGGTCTCTTACTCTGCCTATTTTAACCATTAGCCCTGCTGGTAATCTGGAGGATTTAGATGAATACAGCGATGTGTCTAAATGTGAACGAACTCCACTGATAAACGACGAAGTCCGCCATTCTCCAATTCTCGTACAGTTCTCCTGACAAAAATGCTTGCTGCACATACAGCTTTGCCGTATCGGCCTTGACAGGATCGCAGGGAAAAACATGCAACAAACCCCGTGGATCATGAAAACAAACACATACGACCCTTTATGAATGGCTAAATATTATATGCAGTGGGTCCGTGGACGCGGTCTCACCCAGTCATTAACATAGGGTCTCACAGCTTGGCACTGGCAGGTCTGTCGTCTGTGTCTTGCCTTCAGAAAGCACATGCAGTCATGAATAATTAAGAAGCCGGCTCTTCTCATAGGATAAGAAAACTCTGCTATGAATAATAATGAGAAAGGTTTAACTAGGTTGATTCAACGCTATCTCACAGCAATTCGTAACTTTTTTTGAATTAGATTATACGAATTGATATGAATTAGCCACTAATTTTTAGGATTTAGTACGTTTTGCTCATCACCCAATGACGGTTGGGTTTAGGGGTGGGGTTGGGTGCTATGCCTCCTTTTTAAAATTGTACATTTTTGTACGAATGAACCTCCCAGACTAACGCCCTTCTCCCCCGATCACTCAGCTTAGATGGCCGGCCAGCTCTAGGAAGAGTCCTGGTGGTTAAACATCTTCCACTAACGGAGGATGGAGGCCGCTGTGCTCATTGGAACTTTCAGAGCAGCAGAAATGTTTTTGTAACCTTTCCCGGCCTTGTGCCATGAGACAATCCTGTCTCGAAGGTCTACAGACAATTCCTTTTTCTTCATGCGTGGTTTGTGCTTTGACATGTCTGACTGTCAACCTTGGAGCCTTATATAGACAGGTGTGTGCCTTTTCGAATCATGTCCAATCAGCTGAATTGACCACAGGTGAACTCCAATGAAGCTGCTGAAACATCGCAAGAACGATCAGTTTAGAGCTTCACGCCAAAGGCGTGTTTGCAAACCCACCTAAAGTTATAAACATTGGCACTGTTGAGAGCAATCATGGGGTGACTGTTGATCTTGTGTTGAGCCCAATGAGCCTTACATCTTAATATAGAGCAAGGGTGTTTCTTTGGTCACATTGCTTTGACTCACTGAAAATGCCGGACGTGAAACAACAAACCATGGTAATGCCTGCCTGTCAATCAATTCGGTGGGCAGGGGGACGGTACTCCTACGTCAAGTTGCAGTCGGTCTCAAAACCGCTCCAATTGGTCCACCATTTATATGTTAAAATCCCAAAAAAACGGACTGGGTGTGTGTTACGTAGCGGATGCACCTCGCTACGCACATAAGATTAAGGATGACCGCTATTAAAAGAGGTCACCCGGAGTCCCCGTTCCTGCTCCCCAAGCACACCAACACAGGCCAAGTTGTCAAAAGGGGTATCTGATTTATTAAACAAAAAGATCAATGTTAGAATCAGGGAACAAAGTGGCCAGAACAACAAACAACACAACGCTAATATTAAAAGTCTTACCTAAACTGAAAATAAAGTTAGGTAAATAAAGCATACAATTCTACCCTCCATAACTAACCATAAAACAGGAGAAAACGGGACAGAAGAAAAAGGGCCTTCCCTTCGATCATTCAGCCGTAAAGTAAACATTAGCCACAGCTAACACATGATACCGTCCTAGTACCGCGTTTAACAGAGTATCTCACCAGATGACTTTGAAACAGGGTTGTAGAAAGGAATTAAACCATCAGCCACCACTAATGCAGGTTGCCATCCTATTACTGTAATTAACAGAGTATCTCACCAGATTACTTTAGAAAAAGGTTTCAGACAGTAAGACATCACTGCCACACAGAGAACTCAGAGCGAACTGCTCACACACACACAACAGCGAGGGGAAACAGGAAGAGAACTCGATGAGGAGCGTCAACAGCGTGCTTTTATAGCTGGCGCCGCCCCTCTCACAGCTGCACCTGATCTCCGCTCATGTGGAGAGAGAGACACAGATAATGGAGGATACAACACACACAGGAACAATACACACTAGCATTGTCAAAAATAGTGTTACTCAATGTGTAACAGTGTTTATATCACCCTAATATGAAGGGCTGTACACTATACCTACACACATGCCCGTCCAAACAGCTGGAAAAGTAGATTTGTCACCACAGGTGCACTTTAAACTTGCTTTTCGTTTCACAGGAGTAATGCGACAATTACATAATAAAAATGAATGTGCTTTATTGCATTTCAAATGTTCTTAAATGCTAATAATGCGTTTTCTATGCAATATATGTTTTGTGAAATGTTATATTAGTGCGAAGCAGTGGCGCAGTAGGTAGTGCCTCACAGCAAGAAGGTCGCTGGGTCGCTGGTTCGAGCCTCGGCTCAGTTGGCGTTTCTGTGTGGAGTTTGCATGTTCTCCCTGCACTCCCATGGGTTTCCTCCGGGTGCTCCGGTTTCCCCCACAGTTCAAAGACATGCGCTACAGGTGAATTGGGTAGGCTAAATTGTCAGTAGTGTATGAGTGTGTGTGTGGATGTTTTCCAGAAATGGATTGCAGCTGGGAGGGCATCTGCTGCTTAAAAAAAAAAAAAAAAACTTGTTGGATAAGTTGGTGATTCATTCTGCTGTGGAGACCCCGGATTAATAAAGGGACTAAGCCGACAAGAAAATGAATGAATGAAATGTTATATTTATTCAACAGTTGGACAGTTTCTTATATATAACAATTGTTTTCAATTTAAAGACTTGAAGCAAAAGCTTAATCGTAATGTTTAACTTTAAACATTTATAATATTTAAAATAAAACTGAAAGAAATAAGGAGACTAACATAATTTAAACCACTTGTTTGGTGCTTAAACCATGATCTTTCTGCATGAATGTAAACGGTAGCATTGCCTTCATTAATAAAATCGGTAATAGCAAAACTGCATTATTATTACTATAAAAAGTAGGACTATATCGGTAATGCAAAGAAATGAATGAACAAATAGCCTAAATAAAAGGAACAAGAAAGAACCAAATTTAGTCATCAGGTCAAGTGCAATGGGATTGCGCCCTTGCGCCCTCATTTATGATATCCTGCCGCCGGGCCTGCTATAGCGAAACTTAATTGTTTGAGAAGAAACAAAAACGTAAACTGCATAAAAACCTGGCTGGGAAGACAGCGATAACATGAATTTTCTGTTCTTCAACAAGAAAAAAAAATCGCAGAGACGACACAATGACGGCGTTTATTATACAAGGCAGTGTTTACGATCATATTAACAACTAACATTAATATCAATAACTCCTCTCGCTTTAGACTTTACCTTTTAGAGCTTGTTCTTGTCGGTGCAATTTAAGTTTATTGCATGTATAGCTACGAATCAGATTATGAAGAATGATTAAGAGCATGCTTTTCCTTTATTTCATCCTTTCCATAAGGTGTTTTATTTATTTATTTATTTATATATTTTTAAATAATGATGACAATATTCACTGTCTAAACATTCCTCGGTATACTACCAACAAATTACGCCCCTGTACCCAAGTAGCCTACCTAAGTTAATTTACATTTCATTTAAAAATTAAGAAATCAAAAAAGACCAAAGTATTATGCTAAATATCCGTACAAACGAACATGTTTGTTGTTTAACTTTCGTTGATAAAACAACACAATACAGCCTATAATAATGTAGGCTAGTTAAATAGGCCTATTAAATAACTTTAACTGCTTGAAACAGTAAACGTTACATTTTAGAAACCACAAATACTAATCAATAATAATATAAATAGTAACGAAGGACAAAAATATTAGCCTAGGCTTGTAACAACATAAGTCAGATGTTGAAAAAAACTGCGTCTCTCCGCCTTTTGTTTTCTATTCATATTTTAAATTCTTTGCCAGAAAAACTATTTTGTGTCTAAGGTCTCTACTATTTTTAACAAAACTTGTATAAAAACATGAAACTAATGATTCATTAACAGTACTGTATGTGCTGCATTGTTACATCATGACCTTGCTTGTAGTTGCATCTTCATCTGTCACTGTCCACTGTCTCTTAATCAAATAATTTCACATATATGTTTGATTTATTATAAGTTAGCAAGTGAGATCAAATAATGACTCAAGATTGAGATTCAAAAAATGCTCAAAAGAGGACTAAACGTCAGCTCTGGAAGGTCCGTGGGAAAGCATTGCATTTTATCTGCTTTATTTCTGCTTACTGTGCACATGAATAAATAAATGAGAATTTGGACAGCATGCAGAACACATCCGGCGTGTTTGTGTGTTTGCTGTTTTTCTTTGCGCTGACCCGTTCTTCAACAATGGCCTGTTTGATAAGCCACATCACATTGTGACGCCACAAAAAAAGCAGAGGAAATCCTGTTCTCCATGGCACGAATCCTCTGAAATCTCAGCCGTGAGCTTTAAATGTGGAGCTGCTGGTGCTGGAAACCGTGACTTCTCATCGGGACAGACGGAGTTTTGAAGAGCGGTGAACAGATTTTCAAGCCTCTTCATGCTGAGTGCTTTAAAGGGGACCTATTTTTTACAACATGCAAAATACGTTTCTGATGTCCTTAGACATTTATGTGAAGTTTCAGCTTTCAAAATACCACACTAATAATATTTTATATCTCTGAAACTGCACCTTTTAGGCTTTGATATAAATTGTGGGCTTTTGGTGACTGCTTGTGGAGTCAATTCAGGGCCTTTACACAGTTGAAGTCAGAATTATTTGCCCTCCTGTATGGTTTCTGCCCTAATTTTTAGTTTATCTGAGAGAAGATTTTATTTCAACACAATTCTAAACTTAATAGTTTGAATAAATAGTTTCTAATAATTGATTTCTTTTATTTTGCCATGATGACAGCACATAATATTTGACTTTTGACACTGCTTAATAGCCTAGACACAAGATGCAGAGCAATACGCAAATATCTTTACATATGAAAAAAATTAAATATTAAGGATATATATAGGATATAAAAAGGATATATAGATATAGGATATAAATATAAAGGATTAAAATATTACAAAACATATTATTTTCTAGCCTACATAAATATAAAAAACCACTGCCTTCATGGCTTCTTCATCTCGGGAGGCTTTTTCAGTTCATTCATAACAATTTGCTTTTGTATAATGTTATTATTATTAGCAGTATTATTTATTATATCCAAATTTATATTTGTTTTATTAAAAACAAGCTTAGATTTGCCCACCTGTCAGGTTTTAGACCTGGGGCACAGCATGTGTGTTTGGATATAGCTCAGTTGTTTGAGCACACTTCATTATTATTGTTCATTTATTCGTTTGCTGGAAATTAGAACTGAATTTAGAAATAATTTTGAAACAAATATTTGCGCTTAACAAACGAAATTAATTATTTATAGGCTAATTGATGTCTGTGCATAAAGGGTTCCCTATCCACTAGAGCAAAAGTGAAAGTAGATCATTTATCTCTCATTCTCGCGCTGTAGATGCTCTGTTTAACTGTTTTCTGTTAAAATAACTGTTAACTGTTTGCTTGTGAAATGCTCAGTTTTTCCACTTAGACTTACTTTACGTCATGTAAATAGCAAACGCGCTTATGGCGAGACACAACTGGCTCTTAAAGGGAATGGGAGATGAGACCCTGATTGGTTTATTCTCAAAACACACCTATAACTCATAAACTCAACCCTTTTAGATCATGCGCCATGGCGCAAAGCGGATTTTCCCGTCCTTAAGTTAGCGAAAATGCGTTCTGACACGCCCTGAAAGCGTTTGCGCCCTGCGCTTTGCGCATGGACCGTCAAAATAGAGCCCAAAGTCTTACAGACTTGTAATAAAATAATTATAATCATTGATCCTGACACCCTAAAGCTTTCTTAACAAATTAAGTTAAAGAACTATTTTATTAAATTATTCTAAAATGATTTATATGATTATAAAATATATATATTTTTCCTGTCAGGCTGTTTATACACAAGTTTAAAAATGGACATTGATGTACCTGCTCTTTCCGGGAAACTTCTAGTTTAAGTGTAGCTCACCTATTTTAGGAATGACCTTCAATCTATTTGGATTAAAGTGCTTTTTTGAAAATGCTTTCATTATCCAAAATAGTCTTAATCCTTGTTTAAGACTTTATCAAAACACCTTGTTTTGGGTTTTACACTAATATATATATATATATATATATATAATTATATATATATATATATATATATATATATATATATATATATATATATATATATATATATATATATATATATATATATATATAAATATAATGGAAAGTTTTATATCTATAAATGTATATTCAAGAGTTCACACTCAGATATTGTTTGACAACTTTTAGCAAGTTAGCAGGTTTGGCATGCTGTCCCAGGAGAGAACCCTGAGCTCGGAGATAGTTGAGTGCAGGGCTCCCGCCTGGTCCATAGAGCATGTGAGGGGAGTACGAGATCAGGTGGTTCTCGAGAGCTCCCCCTGGTAAAGGAGAAGTAGGGGTGTATAGGGTGTTTCTTTGGAAAAACGAAGATAAGGGAGTAGTTCTAGCTAGGCTACTTATAGTGAGTTTGGATCAATCTGATTGGCTAGCTAATGCGTGTAGATGAGTGGCCAGCTGCAGTCAATCATATCACGTGCTCCTCTCGAAATTAGTTTGTGAAACTTCACTAAATGTAAAGCCCTTTTAGCATATTCAAACAAGAAGTATTAGCCTAAAGAGTGATGTTTAAACTCCTTAAATTTGTGCTTATTGCCTTGTATTTAATAGGCCTATCAATTTGTATGTTTATATTACCCTCTTATTTCCCCTTATTCATAATTATTCATAATTCCCTTATTGTTTAAAAATGAATTGTAGTTTGTAGAGACCGTATTCTGTTACTATAAATCTTTTGTTGTTATAAATTTAAAACAAATTATGATGACGCCATGTGATCGGTCATCATGACTGCTGCAACTTTGAGCCCCAAGTGTCCTGCTGTCTGGCTTGTTTTCAACTCCGCCCCCACCTGCGCTCGGTTAATCACCGGCTGATCGCCGTTGATCACCAGCTGCAGCGGTGCATCATGTCGAACACACCTACCATCTTTAGCAGGGTAAAATTCTAATGTCAGATGGCTGCTTCTCACTAAGGCCATGTCTACACTAATCCGGATACATTTGAAAACGGAGTTTTCCTCCAAGAACGCTTCACGTCCACACTGTCGTTTCTATTCGTTTTCCAAAACTTTGTCATCCACACTGAAACGACTACAAATGCTTTCACCCCGTACTGCGCATGCGTGAAACGTAAGACGCTTCGGCACGCGTCATTTCAAATGTCAAAATGTCAAGGAAAAGCACAGATTTTTTTTAAATGGACTGACTTTAAATGGAGTTGCTGCGTCGAGTAACACATGGAATACAACGTTGCAAAAGAGAGTGAAAATGTAGACTGGGAGACGTGCCAAAACAAATACGCCGATATACTGGACCGCTTTAAAGAACGGTATCCTGCTGATGACGCTGCTTACCCTCACAGTAAAGGCTGATTTATATTTCTGCGTCAAACGCCAGTGTATGCTACGGCGCTGACGCATAGCCCTTCGCCGTGGCCGTCGGCGTTGCTGACGTGCACCTCTCAAAAAATGTAACTACACGTCGCAACGATGCGTAGCGCAAGCTCTGTGATTGGTCGGCTTGGTAGCGCTGACGAGCCTGGGCGGGACCAAGAGCCGTGTGAATGGTGCGAGCCTGATGGAGCGATTGTTTACAAGTGTGGAGTCCCGTGAAGGAGCTCTGGATGGAAAGTTTTGTTTTGTGTTTACCTCATGGTTAAAGTTGTTGCACGTCCGCCGGTTCCAGCCTTAAAATGAGCGAGTTTGAGCCACTTATACATCCAGGAAGTGTTCAGGAAAAGCAAAACAGAAGCGAAGAAACTCGACACAGAGGAACATTTACACCTCACTGCCCACTAGTGTTTCAGAAGTGTTAATGCAGATCAACAGAGACAGCGTGCAGAAGTATAAATGCACAGCTGCGCGGGTTGCATGCGCTGTGGGTTACGCCGGTCACTTGACGCAGAAGTATAAACCAGGCTTAAGGACAACATCACTAAACTCATAATCACAACGAAATTAAAGTAAACGAATAACTAACATGACTGTGTCACATGACGAAAAAACGCGTCATCGTTTTCGAAAGACTCCGTTTTCTCAGTCTACACTACGACACGAAAACGGCGTTTCAAATTTATCCACTTTGGAGAGCGTGTTCAAAAAGATACGTTTTTGCTTCCTGAAAACGCATCTTAGTGTGGACGGAAGGGCAAAACGGAGACAAAAATATACGTTTTCAAATAAAAACGCATTAGTAAGTGCTGGGGCCTGTTTCAGTAAGGAGGTTCAAACAACTCAGAGTTTAAACTTGAACTCTGAGTTGATTTACCGAGAGATTAAAAACTCTGAGTTTTCGGTTTCAGAATAGCTGATCTGAGCTGGGTCAATCAACTTTGAGTAGACCAACTCAGAGTTAAGCGCGCACACCGTGACTTTAAAAAGGCATTATCAATAGAGCGCAGATATTATGAGTGACTATGGCAACATCTTAAAAAAAGAGATCACCATTTCTTTCTCCGGCTGAACTTGATCTGCTCATGCAAAGTTATAGCAAATATGAGTGTATATATTTAAAAAGAAGCAACCATCAGTGAAACAGAGACAGTTAGCGTGGGAAAACAGCTGCTCAAGTTAATGTGTAATTTTTCATTTTAAGTAGGCTATTTAAACATTTAAGTATAATAAAATAAGTAATGTAATGTGTGACGTTTATAGCCTACTTTTTTTCTAAACTTTTATACACTTTTATCAGTTTTAATAGATTTAACAGTGCACTTGTTGTGTGTCTGCCTTTTTATTGATCAAGTGATAGAGGTTTATATAACATTAAGAAGGTAAGCAGTAATAAAATAATTTTTAGACAGAATAATAATCCCATTAATCTAGTAACAGTGCATGTCGAAGGTTAAACTAATTATTTATGAAAAAAAAGGACAAGCCTTGTACGGGACTTTGTTTTGTGTGTGACAAAAATGTAGGCAATAGCTGTGTTTCCATCAAAATATAGGCTAATACATAAATTTGTGCAAAACTGGAATAACGCCTAAAAATAAAGCAGCGTTTTTATCCAAAGAGTCGAAGAGAACACAATCGTCACTTCCTGATTAACTTGCGCCAAATATCAACAGTAAAAACAGAATTTACTGTGGTAGAATAAGCTGCGTCAATGATTTTTTATTTAATTAATGTCCTTGCGCCTCAGAAGACAATTGACACACAATGAACACGTGGGGGCGTTTGAAGCCATGAGACGCGGAGACACGCTCCAGACGCTCGGCGGTAATTAATAATATACACTGATACTGAAACAGTTAGGGCATTTTAGAATGACTAAAACAACATTTAAGATGCTCTGCAGTGTGCTCAGCCTGCTGGTTTGTCCATTTACACACATTTAACAAACCTTTTTTTTAATGTACATACTGTAATTTGTTAAGTGCACTTCGTAGTTTATGTGCATCTTATCAAATTAAAGTTTAACCTCAGTTATGCACATGTTTTATTATGCGTATTTTCAAAAGTTATGTGAATCATGACGTTTCCATCAATCGTTTTTATGGGCATCTCCAAAATGAGCTCTAAAATAGGTGTGTGGCTAAGGCGAGAAATACGCTTCATCTTTAAAAAAGGGGAGGAGACAGACAGAAACTCCGAGTTTAGAGAATAAAACCTGCTCCGGACCAGGTTAGGTTCACAGAGTAAGTTACCACAGTAACTGACTCTGAGTTAAAGCTACCTCTCTTTCAGAAACAGGCTTGACTTACCCTGATTTCTTGAGTTTAACAAACCTGCCATTTTGAAACGGAAAACCCAGAGTTTCTCTCAATTCAGGGTTAAAATACTCTGAGTTTTCACTTAACCTCCTTTCTAAAACAGGCCCCTGTTTATGCTAATGAGGGAGCGATGGTCAGTAGAGGGCAGGGCTTTCCCTTTCTTATGGCATGTACAATGGGAGAATGTCAATCAAAGTGTTTCTGCAGGCTGTTTTTATCAAGTCTGGTTATAAAATAAAACAATTAATACATTTTACCGTTAAAAGCTGCTTATATTCACACACTGCTGCAACACAACTGTGTTTTAACCCCTTATAAAAGTGATTTCTGCATAATAGTTCCCCTTTAACGCAGTTTCTCTGCAGCTTTTATGCCGACCACTCTCTCTCTCTGCTACTTTTCTCTCCCTCCGGCCATGCATCCTTCCTCAGTCCCTCGCAAACATCAGTTCTCACATTCTTTCCTCCTACTCGTTCCCTTTTTCTCTCATTTAAAGTCAACAGCTGAGCCGAGCCGCTTACATAAGCACATCTCACTCGCACATTGTCACGGAAAGCAAAGCTGTTATTGTGGGGTGATAATTATTGGATGAACAGGGTTATTGTTGATTATAAAATGGATTGTTTTGGCTCTCAGCTCTGATTGGATGAGCTCAGGAGTGACACACACACACACTTACACACACACTTACACACAGATAGACACAGCAGTGAGCTTACATTATAATTATTGTATATTGATGATGAACTTGTGTTTGTTTGTATTTGTATATGATTTCTCTTCTATTATGCTTTGACTACAGGTGTTTATTCATAACAAATTTTTATTAACAACTATAATTTATTCATCATGGTTTATTCATATTTTTTGCACCTTCCTATTACATTTAGAACTTGCTTGCTTAGAACTTTATTATATTATATTATATTATATTATATTATATTATATTATATTATATTATATTATATTATATTATATTATATTATATTATATTATATTATATTATATTAAAATGTTAATTGTATTATTTTATATTGTATTATATTAATAACCAGCAATAATAATAAAAAAGTTGTATAATATTTTTTCAGCATTTTGTTTTGTTTTGTTTGTTCATTATTTTTTTGTTTTATTTCCTTTTGTGATATAAAATGTTTTTGTTTTGTTTAATTTGTTAGTTTTAATAGTTTATCAGTGCAAAATGATAAAATAACTAATTTTGTTTATTCATAATAAAATTTTATATAAAATAAATAGAAAATTTAGAAATTAACAAACATTTTTTTTTATTTTATTACAAATTAACAAACATTTTATTTTTAAATAACTTTGGAGTAAATTATCAATAAAAAGGAAAAAACTGTTTATTATTAATAAAAAAATAATATTTATTATTTATTATTAATAAAAAAATAATAAATAGATTATTATTAATTTACTAATTTTATATTAGAATAATTATAATATAAAAAAAACTATAATAAATAATATAATAATGAAATGGCTATATAATAAATATTATAGGAATGAAATAGTAATTATATGAATGACATAATTCTATACAGTTGAAGTCAGAATTATTAAGACACTGCTCACTGCAGAGTCATTTGGGCTCTAATGAGGGGGAGCTTGAGCTCCAACTCCCCCTTGCTGGAGCTCCGCTCTAACTATTAGCCCCCCTTTATTTTTTTTCTTCTTTTTTTTTTATTTTTCCCAAATGATGTTTAACAGAGCAAGAACATTTCCACAGTTTGTCTGATAATATTTGTTTTTTAATCTGAAGAAAGTCTTATTTGTTTTATTTCGGCTAGAATAAAATAAGTTTTACATTTAAAAAAAAAAAACATTTTATGAACAAAATTATTAGCCCCTTAAAGCTATATATTTTTTTGATAGTCTACAGAACAAACCATCATTATACAATAACTTGCCCAATTACTCTAACCTGCCAAGTCAACCTAATTAACCTAGTTAAACCTTTCAATGTCACTTTAAGCTGTATAGAAGTGTCTTGAAAAAAATCTAGTCTAATATTA
Organism: Danio rerio; assembly: GCF_049306965.1. Classification (NCBI taxonomy): domain Eukaryota; kingdom Metazoa; phylum Chordata; class Actinopteri; order Cypriniformes; family Danionidae; genus Danio; species Danio rerio. Next base: position 47,828,378 of record NC_133187.1, on the reverse strand, counting down.
TTTACTGTCATCATGGCAAAGATAAAATAAACCAGTTATTAGAAATGAGTTATTAAAACTATTAGGTTTAGAAATGTGATAAAGAAATCTGCTCTCCGTTATAAAGAAATTGGGGAAAAAAACAAACTGGGGCAGAAAAATTCAGGGGGGGGCTAATATTTCTGACTTCAACTGTATATTTATTTATTTTTTATTTTTTTGTATGATTTCTCTTCTATTATGCTTAGATTTTTGTATGTAAATATTATAATAACCAGCAATAATGTTGTAATACATTTATTTTATAATTGTTTTTCAGCAGTGTATTTATTTGTATATTTGTGCATGTTTCTTTTTCATTCCGAACTTACTTGCTTAGACATTTGTTTAGATTTTCTTTATTGATTTATTTGATTTGTTTGTCCAATTATTTTATTTTATTTTTATTTTTATATTAATTAAAAATTTTATTTTAATGTATTGGATTGTATTGCATTGTAACTTTTATTTTATTGTGTTGTGTTGTAGTGTAATTTATATTTTATTTTATATTTTATTTCATCTTTATTTTATTTTATCTTTTATTATTTTGTTTTATATTATATTTTATCTTATTTGATTGTGTTGTGTTGTAGTGTAGTTTTTATTTTATTTTATCATTTATTTTATTGTATTTTTATTATGTTGTGTTGTAGTGTAAATTTTTATTTAATATTTTATATATAATTTTATCTTTATTTTATCTTATTTTAATATATTTTATCTTATTTTATTTAAATTTATTTTACTGTCTTATCTTGTAGTGTATTTTATTATCTTATTTTATTTTATATTTAAATTTATTTAATCTTTTATTTAAATTTATTTTCTTTTCTTTTATTGTACTTTTTGTTGTGTAATTTTTATTTTATTGTATTGTGTTATAGTGTAATTTTTATTTTATATATTATTTTAACCTTATTTTTTATTTATTTATTTTTATCTTATTTTATCTTTTATTTTAGTTTATTTTATCTTTTATTTTATTGTATTTTATCTTATCTCATCTTATTTTATTGTGTTGTGTAGTGTAGTTTTTATTTTAGTTTATCCTTTTTAATTTTATACTTTATTTTTACTTATTTTCTTATTTTATCTTTTGTTTTAATTTATTTTATCTTTTATTTCATTGTATTTTGTTGATGTAGTGTAATTGTTATTTTATTGTATTGTTTTGTTTTGTAGTGTAATTTTTATTTTTTATTTTATATAATATTTAAACTTTTTAATTTATTTAATCTTAATTTATTTTCTTATTTTAATTTATTTTATCTTTTATTTTATTTTATTTTGTTGTTGTGTAATTTTTATTTTATTTTATTTTACCAGCATCTTGTTAAAGCACTGTTTTCTAAAGCAGAGTGTTTGAGCATATGCCTCCACTCATTTAAAATACTTTTGTGTGTGTGTGTTTATGTTCAGTCGCATCTGCGGTGTAGAGAATGAGGTCAAATGCCCAGATTCTGTGCCTGTGCGCCGCAGGAGGCTTTTATTTAACGCAGCGGTGAAAGCGATGGATCTGTGTCTGCATCTCTCGCACGTGGGCTGCTTGTGGGCTTTTTGCACACACTGGTGAGGAGAGATGAAAGTGCGTGGTGGTCATGGCGACGGAATAGGAGAGGGGCTCAGGCCGAGGCGCTGGCTCTGATTGGTCGACCTGTCTGTGTGACGAGAAACTGACAGATGGAGATTGAAATCAATTGGCTTCTCCTGTTGAGCAAAATCACTGGACTGAGACTGAGCGCTAATGGCTTCGTGTTTTGCACTGATGAGCTCAAAGCAGACAGACTGGCAGGTGACATTTATTATAGAGAGTGGACGTTGTCTTTGCCTGACAGAGGTCTCACACAGCCTGATTTACTGCTCTCAGGTTATTAATGAAAGATATGTGCTTTTGGTTTACATTTAGTCATCTACCAGACACTTTTAACTAAAGTGACTTACAATTGAGGAGGCATTCAGCGATTAAACATAAAGAGTCAACACACACACAAGTGCTAATCAGTAGCTAAATATTACCTAAGTTATTGCCTATATGAAGGAACTGTTTGCTCAGAGAATATAGTGCTAGAGTAATTTTTTTTTGAAGGAGAGAAAAGTCTTCTACAGGTGGTTTGTCATGCCCACTTACCTGTGTAGGGCACACATGTTTTATTGTTGTTGTTTATTTAGATATAAGGCGGCTATTTGGGGATTTCTGCCTGGATTTTGCCTACCCAAATTTAAAAGCTTCCCAAATCCACATGCAGAGGTGTAAATGCAAAAAATTGGTATCATTTTAAAGAAAACCCTTTGAATTTTCATAAAACACTATTGAAAGTGTTTAAAATAACTGTATAATTTGTCTTTGTTATAATAAACACCTAAAAAAAGAGGTGCTTTTTGTATTTTTTTTTTATAAACTCAAACTCAAATTTGAAAGTGTACCCTTTAGGTTCTGTGTGGTCTAGCGTGCTGTAATTAATTTAGGTGGTTGCTGCACATGTCTGTAATCATAGGAACAAAGAAAAATGTCTCTACCATAATCTATGCAAAAGTTATTGTATTCCAATTGATGAGAGGCGCTGTACAAGCCACAGGGAGCGATCATTGTTTTCATATTTCATATTCCTTATATGTTTGATCAAACATAATTCACTGTGTTTGGACCACATCAGACATATAAAAGGATTACTTATGCACATCCCCTCAAAAACAGAGGAGAAATGGCCCTGAAGCACACAGCATAAGGTAAGAGATGACAGGCTGATTTATACTTCTGTGTCAAACACCGGCGTATGCTACGGCGCTGACGCATAGCCCTTCGCCGTGGCCGTCGACGTCGCTGACGTGCACCTCTCAAAAAATGTAACTACACGTCGCAACTAGCGTAGCGCAAGCTCTGTGATTGGTCGGCTTGGTAGCGCTGACGAGTCTGGGTGGGACTGAGAGCTGCGTGAATGGTGCGAGCCTGATGGAGCAATTGTTTACAAGTGTGGAGTCCGTGAAGGAGCTCCGGATGGAAAGTTTTGTTTTGTGTTTACCTCATAGTTAAAGTTGTTGCACGTCCGCCGGTTCCTGCCTCAAAATGAGCGAGTTTGAGTCACTTGTACATCCAGGAAGTGTTCAGGAAAAGCAAAACAAAAGCGAAGAAACTCGACACAGAGGAGCATAAACACCTCACTGCCCACTAGTGTTTCAGAAGTGTTAATGCAGACCAACAGAGACAGCGCGCAGAAGTATAAATGCAAAGCTGCGCGCGTTGCCTGCGCCGTGAGTTACGCCGGTCACTTGATGCAGAAGTATAAACCAGGCTTAAGACTGCTGCCTTCGCGACCCGGCCCCGGAAAAGCAGTAGAAAATGAATGAATTTTAAGGTCAATATTATTAGCCGCTATATAGGTTTTTGAACTGTCTACAGAACAAATCAATGTTATACAATGACTTGCTTAATTACACTAACTAACGCTGAATACTAGTATCTTGAAAAGTATCTAATATCAAATATTATTTACTGTCATCATGACAAAGATAAAATAACTCTATTATTAGAAATAAGTTATTAAAACTATTATGTTTAGAAATGTGTTGTTAATAAATCCTCAGAAATTGGGGGACAAATATACAGGGGACTAATAATTCAGACTGCAACTGTATATACACAGACACACGTATGTGAAACGGCCTGGGTGCATTTTAATAATCGTCTCAATGCTTTTTCTTTAAAGACAGCGTGTTTAAAGCTTGCTCGTCAGTCTCGCTTGTAGTTTTATGATATTCTTTGTGTTCATCTCTCTCCCATAATTCCTTAATTCCATGTTCTCCCGTTTTCTGTCCCACCTCTGAGGACAAGTGCTGAATGTTAATCAGCATTGGAAGTGAAGCGAGCCCAATATATGTGTGTGTGTGTGTGTGTGTGTGTGTGTGTGTGTGTGTGAGCGAATGTGTATGTGTTTGAGGGAGCTGGATGGCTCTGATTGGCTGCCTGAAACCTGAGAGAGAGAAAGGGAGAGAGAGAGAGAGAGAGAGAGAGAGAGAGAGCTTGCAGCCTCCTTCGAATCTCTCTGAGATTTAGATACTTTCCATCTGCGGAGGCTGGAAGATAAAGCAGACGGCAGAGACGACGCAGGGAAATGGACATTTGCATGGATTCCTACCTGTGATTTTGTATAAGCGTATCCGCACACACATCCATCCTCCCTTAAAAAGAGATCAGACGGATTGATGGATGAACGGAAGAGGATTGATGCACATCATCTGAAACCTCTCTGTCTTTCTCAAGGGCTGTAGATGAAAGAAAAGTCGTCTTATTTGATCCTCAGAAGCAACAGGCTCACAGATTCTCCTTTTTTTTCCCATACAAACTTGGATTGTTTTCTTTTGGGATTTTTTTTCTTTTTTTGGAGTTGGTGCAGGTGTGGGGACTTAACTAAACCGGTGTGTTTTCAGACTAACTGACCATTTCTGTTTGCGCGCGAGTGTGTGTGCTTTTGTGAGGGCGTTGCATGTTTTTTTTATCCCGGTTTCCGTTCGCCTCATTCCATCTGTCGGATCCCGGCTGTTCTTTCACACTTTTGAAGCTTTACTTGCCATCTGTGGCATCACTGTGTGTGTGTTTGGCCGCTCGCTGGTCGCATGTAATGGTTTGCTTGTAGAAGTTGGCCTGATGGTGTTTGTAAGCGGGCGCTACATGTGTTTAGAGTCCACAAGGGAGTCAGAATCACTCTAGTTCTTTTATTTAGCTCGGTTTTAGTTGGTTTGCTTCTGAATTGAGCGTAGTCTGTTGTTGTTTAGTTTGTGAATGTCCTACAATTGGTCACAGACTCCGTGTTGCTTTGCATTTTCATTGCTGAATGTTTTATATTGGGTTGATTACCATCCAATCATACATTTTGAAACTCCCAAAGACTAAAAATCTGCGCTTGTTTTTTAAATACCAGTGCTTTTTTTAAGACTGTTTGGATTTTCCTTCATCTGTGAGCTGGATTTTGTTGTTGCTTTTTTAAATATATAGCTATTTTTTGCTTTTGGAGTTACCCTTTTTTTGTACATGAAGACATGCTTGCTTTTTTAATGCACTTCTTGTAATGAAGATTTGTATTTATGCATTTTGCTAACGCTTTAATCCAAAACAGCTAACAATTTACACCAGTTTATGTTGGGAATTGAACCCATGAGCTACTATTTAAGGGCTTTTGAGATCTCTTTTTTGCATTTTTGAGCCCTGAAGGCCATCTGGAGTTTATTATTACCCATAGTGCACTACAGTGTCAAACATGATTGGAGTGAACAGTCTGCACTCAGCCGGGCGTTTGCGCTCGCGTTCGCTTTGCTCTGTTCGATACGGGCGAGATTTCCGTATGATGGACCCGTTCCGTTATCCACGAACGCCCCGATCGCGATCACTCAAGCCTCTGGTGTTTCCAGATCTTCTGGGAAAAGCTCAAGATGGACAGAACCATCCACAGGCTCGCAAGAGGAAGAGGGTAACCATCGTCTTACTTACTATACTGTACCTGTCTGTCTGTCGTGCCATACTCACCTGTTCAAAAACAGGTCAAACATTTCAAAGTTGGAACAGTATTCTTTACTATTGCTGGAACACAATTCCATTAAGAGGCCATAGGGTGTGTTTATATTGTTTTAATTTACCTTTAGCCTTACAGAAAAACCATATGTGTAGCACTTGAGCTTGAGAAAAGTCACATGGAACACGAGTGAAACACATGTGCAATGTACATGAAACGTATAGTTTTTTTGTTAACACACAGTAACAGGTGCATTGCACATTATTTTTACAGAAAAACTATGTGTCATATGATAGTCGCATAAAAATAATGTGGAACACACGTGGAACATGAGTGAAACACAAGTGAAACATGTGAAATGTACATGAAACGTAGTTTTTCTGTTAACACACAGTAACAGGTGCACTACACACTATTTTTATAGAAAAACTATTCGTCATATGATAGTCACATTAAAATAATGTGGAACACACGTGGAACACAAGTGAAACGCATGTGAAATGTACATGAAACATGTTTTGTTCTTTTAACACACAGTAAGAGGTACTTTACACACTATTTTTACAGAAAAAAATACCTGTCATATAACTGTCACATTAAAATTATGTGAAACACAAGTGGAACACAAGTGAAACATGTGAAATGTACATGAAACATAGTTTTTCTGTTAACACACAGTAACAGGTGCACTACACACTATTTTTACAGAAAAACTATGTGCCATATGATAGTCGCATTAAAATAATGTGGAACACACTTGGAACACAAGTGAAACGCATGTGAAATGTACATGGAACATGTTTTCTTCTTTTAACACACAGTAAGAGGTACTTTACACACTATTTTTACAGAAAAATTACCTGTCATATAACTGTCACATTAAAATTATTTGGAACACAAGTGAAACATGTGAAATGTACATGAAACATATAGTTTTTCTGTTAACACACAGTAACAGGTACACTACACATTATTTTTACAAAAAAAAACAACATGTGTCATATGACCGTCACATTAAAATAATGTGCAACACAAGTGGAACACAAGTGAAACGTGAAATGTACATGAAATGTGTAGTTCTTCTATTAACACACAGTATTCTTTACTATTGCTGGAACACAATTCCATTAAGAGGCCATAGGGTGTGTTTGTATCGTTTTAATTTACCTTTAGCCTTGCAGAAAAACCATATGTGTAGCACTTAAGATTGAGAAAAGTCACATGGAACACGAGTGAAACACATGTGCTATGTACATGAAACGTAGAGTTTATCTGTTAACACACAGTAACAGGTGCACTACACACTATTTTTACAGAAAAACTACGTGTCATATGATAGTCGCATTAAAATAATGTGGAACACACGTGGAACACAAGTGAAACGCATGTGAAATGTACATGAAACATGTTTTCTTCTTTTAACACACAGTAAGAGGTACTTTACACACTATTTTTATAGAAAAATGACCTGTCATATAACTGTCACATTAAAATTATTTGGAACACAAGTGAAACATGTGAAATGTACATGAAACATAGTTTTTCTGTTAACACACAGTAACAGGTGCACTACACACTATTTTTACAGAAAAACTACATGTGTCATATGACCGTCACATGAAAATAATGTGAAACACAAGTGGAATACAAGTGAAACGTGAAATGTTCATGAAAGTAGTTCTTCTATTAACACACAGTAACAGGTGCACTACACACTAGTCTTTTCTTTTTCTTATAACAGTAATAGGTACGTTACACACTACTTTTATAGAAAAATCATGTCACATGACCGTCACATTTAGATAATGTGAAACACATGTGAAATGTACATGAAACGTTTTAATTTTCTTTTAACACACAGTAACAGGTACATTACACACTAGTCTTACAGCAAAAAATAAAAAATAAAAAATGACATGTCATTTGAGCATCCTAAGAGCTTGACATCTTAAAATAATGCAGAACACAAGAGAAACATGTGAAATGCACATGAAACCTCTGGTTTCAAGAGTTCCCACTTAGATATGCTTGGCATGCTGTCCCGGGAGAGAACCCTGAGCTCGGAGATATTTGAGCCCAGGGCTCCCGCCCGGTCTAGAAGCATATCAGGAGAACCGAGATCCGGTTGGTCTCGATCGCTCCCCCTTTAGAAGGGGAGAAAAAGGAGGAGATGGGGTGGAAGGGGGGATTTTTCCAAAACGAAGAGAGAATGGGCAATGGGGAGAAAGTGATCCATTTATACTAAGCTAGGATCATTCTGATTGGATTATTACTGATTACGGATGAGTGGCCAGCGGTGCACAATCATATCATGTGCTCCTCTCGAAATTAGTTTATGAAACTTCACTTTGATTTTTACTTCAAGTAAATGTTATATTGCACATTATTCTTACAGAAAGACTGCACACACCACATGACAGTCTCATTAAAATAATTTGAAATGCATGAAGTAAAACACGTGATATGCACATTAAATGTGTGGTTTTGGTTATTACACACAGACACAACCACTACATATTTCTCTTACTGAAAAAACATGTCACATGACTGGTACATTAAAACAGTTTAGAGCACAAGTGAAACAAAAAACATTGTTTTTTTTAACTTAAAGTTAGAGATGATGTACATCCACATGGTTGTTATTGCAGAATAAAGCCTGACACAAAGTGAAGCACTGTTGTATAAGAAAGAGCAGTTTTATTCTGTGAAAACAACCATTCTGGATGTACTTTATCCCCTTTTTACAGGGCTACCTGCCACAGAACATAAAATTTAGACACACAACATTGTTCTGAACATTGTTATTAACTCTTTAGGTAAGCACAATGTTGACCAAAATGAGACCAAAGAATCAAAAAATGCAAAGCTGACAGAAACGAAAACAGATGAATGCAGCATAGTCCAACCATAAAGAAACACAAAACATATTCTGAGCCATATTAGTGGATAAATTCTTTAGTTAAGTGCAAAGCTCACAGAAATGAAAACAGCTGATGGAGTATACACTAACCTGTGCTTTATTCAGGCACAACATGGTGACAAATAGTCAAAAACACTAAGCTGAAAGAAACGAAACCAGAAGAATAGAGCAAAGACTAACCATGACAAAACAGAAAACATGTTCTGAACCATAATAGTGGATTAATTCTTTAGTTAAACGCAAAGCTGATGGAAATTAAAATAGCTGATAGAGTTGGAGTATACTCTAAAATGTGCAATATTCAGGCACAAGATGGCGCCAAACAGTCAAAAACACGAAGCTGACAGAAACAAAACCAGATGAATAGAGCATAGTCCAACCATAAAGAAACACAAAACATATTCTGAGCCATATTAGTGGATAAATTATTTAGTTAAGTGCAAAGTTCACAGAAATGAACACAGCTGATGCAGTATACACTAACCTGTGCATTATTCAGGCACAACATGGTGACAGTTAAAAGCACAAAGCTTACAGAAACAAAACCAGATGAATAGAGCGTAGACTAACCATGACAAAACACAAAACATATTCTGAGCCATAATATTGGATTCATTCTTTAGTTAAACGCAAAACTGATGGAAATGAAAACAGCTGATGGAGTATACACTAACCTCTGCATTATTCAGACACGAGATGGCGCCAAACAGTCAAAAACACAAAGCTTACAGAAACAAAACCAGATGAATAGAGCGTAGACTAACCATAAGGAAACCCAAAACCATATTCTAAACCATACGAGTTTACTAATTATTTAATTAAACGCAAAGCTGACAGAAACTAAAACAGCTGTATGGAGTATACACTAACCTGTACATTCAGTCACAAGATGGAGCCAAACAGTCAAAAACACGAAACTGACAGAACTGAAACCAGATGAATTGAGCATTGACTTACCGTAACGAAACACAAAGCATATTCTGAGCCATAATAGTGGATTCATTCTTTTTTTAGCCGCAAGCTGAGAGAAATGAAAACAGCTGATGGAGTATACACTAACCTGCACATTTTTCAGGCACAAGATTGCACCAAACAATCATAAATTCAAAGCTCGCAGAAACAAAAACAGATGAAGGGCATAGACTAAACATAACAGAACACAAAACATTGTTCTTAGCCATAATAGTGGATAAATTCTTAAGAAAAGAAAACAGCTGATGGAGTATACACTAACTTCAAAAACTGGCATGACACAGCAGATAGAAATGAATGAGGATTTAAGCTTATGGATTTGAACGTATTTACTCATGGTCAATGGGATTCGAAGTTCCCAGATGAGCCTGTGATATTTAGCGGTTGTTATCTCTGAATAACATGTCTCGACTGACCAATCAGTATCGAGTATTCCAAATACTCAAACAGCCGTTTAATAAAGTATGTTAACATATTCTACTGCTAATGTCCTTAAAATAGCATCCTAAGGTGTCTTCAAACAGCTCATACTATAGTAGTTTACTCTGAGTACAGTAGAAACTCTCTGATACTGAACTGTTTTGATAGCAGCTTATGCAGTTACAGTTTTGAGAGTGCTATAAATGTGAACAAGAAACTAAAAGAAACCCAAAAAACTTCCAGCGCATAAAATATTCAGCTTTTGATGCTGCGCGTTTGCGGAGGGATAAAGTCCAGCTCATCTCTCCTCCAGCTGAATTTGTTTTTCCTCTGGACGTGTTTGAAATGAGCATTGGTTTGGAGACGCTGTTTGTTTTGCCCTGAGGGACTGAGAGAGTAAATTTGCCCTCCAATAGCTGGTTGAATTTCCATCCACATTGAGATTATTAGCTCTTAATGCTGAGGCTTCTGTTTTCTAGATGACAATGCAGAACATATGCTTATTAGAGATACTCTTGTTTAACTTGTCATCCAAACCAGGACATATTGATTTCTATTGCTTTTATATGGTTCCTACACTAGAAAATATACTTTTTTTGGACTTGTTTCTAGTCCAAATATCTAAAGCATCTTAAATAAAGAAGCTTTTTTTAGACAAGCAACAAATATTGTCTTGTTTTAAGAAATAACATGTAAAAATTACATTTTTACTTTAAACAAGCAAGATAATCAGTTTTATAATTTTGTTGTTTCCATTTAACCCAAGATTATTTTGCTTACCCCAGAAGAAGATTATTTATCTTATTTCAAGGACAAAACTCGCTGATTTGTGTCATGTTAGCTCTTAAAATGTCAATAAATGTTGCTTGTCTATATAAATGCTTCTTGATTTTAAGAATTTTTTGATATTTGGAGTAGAAGCAAGACACAAAATGTTAGAAAAGCACGTGTTGCATTGCATTATAATTACATCTACGCAAAAACAAACGTTGCATTTTTAAAAATCATCTAAATCCAAAAAATCATCTAAATGTTCTCAAATGGAGGTTTTGTCAATATAAGGGAGTCTTAAATCTGAGGCTTCTGTTTTCTGGATGAAAATGCAGAACATATGCTTATTAGAGATACTCTTGTTTAACTTGTCATCCAAACCATCACATACCATTGACTTCTATTGCTTTTATATGGCTCCTACACTGGAAAACATGCATTTTTTGGACTTGTTTCTTGTCCAAATATCTAAAACATCTTAAATAAAGAAGCATTTTTTAGACAAGCAACAAATATTGTCTTGTTTTAAGAAATAGCATGCCACAATTAATTGTTTTTACTTTAAACAAGCAAGATATCAGTTTTATAATCTTGTTGTTTCCCTTTAACCCAAGATTATTTTGCTTATCCCAATGGCAGATCATTTAGCTTGTTTCAAAGACAAAACTTGCTGAATTGTGTCATGTTAGCTCTTAAAATGTCAATAAGTTTTGCTTGTCTAAATAAATGCTTATTGATTTAAGAATTTTTAGATATTTGGTAGAAGCAAGACACAAAATGTTAGAAAAGCATGTGTTGCAGTGCATTATAATTACATCTACGCAAAAACAAACGTTGCATTTTTAAAAATCATCTAAATCCTTTAGGATGTTCTCAAATGGAGGTTTTGTCAATATAAGGGAGTTTAAATTCTGAGGCTTCTGTTTTCTGGATGACAGTGCAGAACATATGCTTATTAGAGATGCTCTTGTTTAACTTGTCATCCAAACCAGCACATACCATAGACTTCTATAGCTTTTACATGGCTCCTACACTCAAAAACATGCTTTTTTTGGACTTGTTTCTAGTCCAAATATCTAAAACATCTTAAATAAAGATGCTTTTTTAGACAAGCAACAAATTTTGTCTTGTTTTAAGAAATAGCATGCCACAATTAAGTGAGTTTTTACTTTATAAAACTGATTATCTTGCTTTTTTAATCTTCTTGTTTCCTTTAAACCTAAGATTATTTTTGTTTACCCCAATGGCAGATCATTTATCTTGTTTCAAGGACAAAACTCACTGAATTGTGTAATGTTAGCTCTTAAAATGTCAATAAGTTTTTCCTGTCTAAATAAATGCTTATTGATTGAAGAATGTTAAGATATTTGGAGTAGAAGCAAGACACAAAATGTTAGAAAAGCATGTGTTGCAGTGTATTATAATTACATCTACGCAAAAACAAACGTTGCATTTTTAAAAATCATCTAAATCCTTTAGGATGTTCTCAAATGGAGGTTTTGTCAATATAAGGGAGTCTTAATTCTGAGGCTTCTGTTTTCTGGATGAAAATGCAGAAAATATGCTTATTAGAGATGCTCTTGTTTAACTTGTCATCCAAACCAGCACATACCATAGACTTCTATTGCTTTTACATGGCTCCTACACTCGAAAACATGCTTTTTTTGGACTTGTTTCTAGTCCAAATATCTAAAACATCTTAAATAAAGAAGCTTTTTTTAGACAAGCAACAAATATTGTCTTGTTTTAAGAAGTAACATGTAAAAATTAAATGAGTTTTTACTTCAAACAAGCAAGATATCAGTTTTATAATCTTGTTGTTTCTGTTTAACCCAAGATTATTTTGCTTACCCCAGTGGAAGATTATTTAGTTTGTTTCAAGGACAAAACTCACTGAATTGTGGCATGTTACCACTTAAAATGTCAATAATTTTTGCCTGTCTAAATAAATGCTTCTTGATTTTAAGAATTTTTAGATATTTGGACTAGAAGCAAGACACAAAATGTTAGAAATGTGTTGCAGTGTATTATAATTACATCTACACAAAAACAAACGTTGCATTTTTAAAAATCATCTAAATCCTTTAGGATGTTCTCAAATGGAGGTTTTGTCAATATAAGGGAGTCTTAATTCTGAGGCTTCTGTTTTCTGGATGAAAATGCAGAAAATATGCTTATTAGAGATGCTCTTGTTTAACTTGTCATCCAAACCAGCACATACCATAGACTTCTATTGCTTTTACATGGCTCCTACACTCGAAAACATGCTTTTTTTGGACTTGTTTCTAGTCCAAATATCTAAAACATCTTAAATAAAGAAGCTTTTTTTAGACAAGCAACAAATATTGTCTTGTTTTAAGAAGTAACATGTAAAAATTAAATGAGTTTTTACTTCAAACAAGCAAGATATCAGTTTTATAATCTTGTTGTTTCTGTTTAACCCAAGATTATTTTGCTTACCCCAGTGGAAGATTATTTAGTTTGTTTCAAGGACAAAACTCACTGAATTGTGGCATGTTACCACTTAAAATGTCAATAATTTTTGCCTGTCTAAATAAATGCTTCTTGATTTTAAGAATTTTTAGATATTTGGACTAGAAGCAAGACACAAAATGTTAGAAATGTGTTGCAGTGTATTATAATTACATCTACACAAAAACAAACGTTGCATTTTTAAAAATCATCTAAATCCTTTAGGATGTTCTCAAATGGAGGTTTTGTCAATATAAGGGAGTCTTAATTCTGAGGCTTCTGTTTTCTGGATGAAAATGCAGAACATATGCTTATTAGAGATGCTCTTGTTTAACTTGTCATCCAAACCAGCACATACCATAGACTTCTATTGCTTTTACATGGCTCCTACACTCGAAAACATGCTTTTTTTGGACTTGTTTCTAGTCCAAATATCTAAAACATCTTAAATAAAGAAGCTTTTTTTAGACAAGCAACAAATATTGTCTTGTTTTAAGAAGTAACATGTAAAAATTAAATGAGTTTTTACTTCAAACAAGCAAGATATCAGTTTTATAATCTTGTTGTTTCTGTTTAACCCAAGATTATTTTGCTTACCCCAGTGGAAGATTATTTAGTTTGTTTCAAGGACAAAACTCACTGAATTGTGGCATGTTACCACTTAAAATGTCAATAATTTTTGCCTGTCTAAATAAATGCTTCTTGATTTTAAGAATTTTTAGATATTTGGACTAGAAGCAAGACACAAAATGTTAGAAATGTGTTGCAGTGTATTATAATTACATCTACACAAAAACAAACGATGCATTTTTAAAAATCATCTAAATCCTTTAGGATGTTCTCAAGTGGAGGTTTTGTCAATATAAGGGAGTTTAAATTCTGAGGCTTCTGTTTTCTAGATGACAGTGCAGAACATATGCTTATTAGAGATACTCTTATAGTCATGTTTAACTTGTCATCCAAACCAGCACATACCATTGACTTCTATATGGCTCCTACACTGGAAAACATGCTTTTTTTGGACTTGTTTCTTGTCCAAATATCTAAAACATCTTAAATAAAGAAGCTTTTTTTAGACAAGCAACAAATATTGTCTTGTTTTAAGAAATAGCATGCCACAATTAATTGAGTTTTTACTTTAAATAAGCAAGATATCAGTTTTATAATCTTGTTGTTTCCCTTTAACCCAAGATTATTTTGCTTATCCCAATGGCAGATCATTTAGCTTGTTTCAAGGACAAAACTCGCTGAATTGTGTCATGTTAGCTCTTAAAATGTTAATAAGTTTTGCTTGTCTAAATAAATGCTTATTGATTTAAGAATTTTTAGATATTTAGACTAGAAACGAGACAAAATATCTAAGAAAAGTGCATTACAATTACATTTATGCAAAAACAAGCGTTGCACTTTTAAAAATCATTTATATCCTTTAGGATGTTCTCAAATGGTGGTTTTGTCAATATGAGAGAGGCTTTGACTGCGCCTGGTACTCGGTTTTGATAATTAATTAGTGATTTGACTGTGACGCAGGTGTTTTGCGACTGACGTCCTCACAGATTCGTCATTTACACTAATGAAGTGTGAGATAAGTGCTAATGTTCAGCAGGAGGCCGTGCCCACAACAGATAACAGCCTTCTGGGATTGTTTTGTGTTTTATTAAACCCTCACTGCAAAAAAGAAAATGCTTTTCATTACTTAGAGGTTTAGCCTTGTTTCTAATCCAAATATCTAAAACATCTTTAATCAAGAAGCATTTTCTGTAAATGCAACGAATATTGTCGTGTTTTCAACATTAGACCATGCTTCAAAACAACCATTATTTATTTAGGATTATTTTGCTCACCCTATTGGCAGGTTATTTTGCTAGTTTTAAGGGAAAAAAACAGCTTAATTTTGAAATCTTATTCCTTTAAAAAAGACAATATATTTTGCTTGTCTAGAAAATGCTAAGAGAAGCATTAAAAAAGTAAGAAAAGCATTGTTTTGCAGCAGCTGCATTAAAAGATAATGCAATAAGTTCTGCATTAAGTTCTAGCAAACATTAACAAAGATATATTTAATATTTACATAAAGAAATAAATATTAAAAACTCTAATGAAATAAAATTTTTAATATATTTCTTTATATAAATATTTAATATATCTTTGTTGATGTTTGCTAATGAAAAAAAAATTGATAGTTCATTCATTCATTCATTTTCTTTTCAGCTTAGTCCCTTTATTAATCTGGGGTCGCCACAGCGGAATGAACCACCAACTTATCCAGCATTTTATTTTACGCATCGGATGTCCTTCTGCAACCCATCTCTGAGAAAGTTGATAGTTCAGTAGAATGTTAACAAGCATTATTTGAATGCTGTACAATTAATGTTAATTATTAGTTTATTAAAATATTGTTTAGTATATTGAAATATTAAATATATTAACTAACATTAACTTATGAAATCTTATTATTTTATATTCGGTTCAGGTGGTTTGAAAGACCCACCCCCATACTGACAAAGTCCAGAGTTTGACCCCTATATAACCTCATTTGCCCCATTTTTGACAGTATGCCATCATAGACTGTTAAAATAACCAGTAGAAAAAGGCTTAAAGACAAATTTAATTATTAATTATTAATAAAATGGACTAGTTCTGACTGAGTAAATGAGCTGGCCAGTTTGTTATGTGCATATAAAGTAGGCTACAGATTTTAAAACTAACTAACTGTTAAAATTAAAGATTTAACAGATACTTAATTGTTTTTTAAAATGATGGGTGATAATAAATTAGCATTTAAAAATATTCTTTATTCA